>NW_022987422.1:0-31094 GCF_902827165.1 Trematomus bernacchii
AGGCGGAGCTTCTGCAGGTCCAGGTGGGCGTCGATCCACTCCTCCAGAGCCAAGTTCTGGAACACATCTGTGGAGAGGGAGAGCAGAACCAGGCCTGGGGAGGAGGAGCCTAACAGGGAAGAGGAGGAGTCTATCAGGGAGGAGGAGCCAATGATGGAGGAGGAGGAGCCAACCAGGGAGGAGCCAATGAGGGAGGAGCTGCTCCGGGAGGCCCCGCCCAGAAGAGGCAGCAACCTCCTGACGGCCGACATCACAGATCCTCTCCGTCCGCCATCTGAGAACATCATCATACATATAGAGACGTTTCAATCAGATTCTAGTGTATTTAAGTAGAATAATATATTTGTGTATATCTTATATATTTTCAGGTAATTTTATATAACATATTCTGGTGATCTTTATTAAGGTTAATACCTCATACATAATCATAACAACTAGCTTTTGTTTCCACATTTATATAATCATGTCTGTAATTATTTAAAGATATCAAAACAGGCTTTAAACAGTTAAGATTGACTTCACGTAAAAACACTTTTCTTTGTATTTTTGACCTTGAAATTAAAAATATAAAATCCAAATAAATGTTATTAAAGCTAACAAAGAACTGTCTTACGATTCTCAAAATAAAACAATATTTATCTGATTTTAACCTAATTTCTAGCATCAGTGATATGGATGTGAAGTCAGAGAGAATACATGAAATAAATAAAAACCCATTTGATATTATCACATTTTAATAACGATAACGATAGTTTAGCCTCTCTGTGTGATAGCATTAGCTCCTCCGTTAGCTCCTATGTTTCCACACAAAGCTAACGTTAACCTTTAATAACTTAATCTTTAACTAACAGCCTTTAATTAACAGTTTAATGAGTACAATTCAAATAAATGTAAAGGACAGACTTTGACCTGAAGCGAAGACGAAGCACCGGAGAACACAAACAACATCCGCTTTCAAACTTCAAAATAAAAGATACGACCGTTCCACAGAGAGAAAACGCAGTGACTTTAAAGTGGCTGTGCTTTTATTCTGAAGGGGAAGTAACTTGATCGCCTCTGACCTCGGTCCCACACTCAAAAGGCTCCGTGCTGTTCATGCGTTGCTTTAATGAACATTACATTTAAAATAATGCAGCAGTTTATTAAATATTATATATTTAGAGCTCAGGTTTATTTATAGAAAACAACTGCTAATATAACACATACTAAATACTAATTAACATGTGAGTATTGACTTTAAAATCTATTGTTTTCAGGTTAATTTTAATGTATTAGAGTAAACTAATCTAACTGTTTAAAACTGTGACTTATTTTGTCAGCTTTAATCAAATAAAATTACCATTAAAGAATTATTATAATATATCATTTTAAATGTATATTGAATTAAGAGTAAATTACTTTAAATATTATATTACATGTATTTCTATTTATACATTTTATTAAATTAATCATATATACATGATTAATTGTATTAAATGTAAATTATTTTAAATATTATATTAAACATATATTCACTGTACATTTCATAAAATATTATTATATTAAATAATATTATATTAAATGTCCATAAACGATAATATATTCCCTTTTTTTAATTCATATTTTAATCAATTTAACACATTATATGTTGTAACCTTAACTATCGATGCTTTAAATAATCTGCTTAAAGTAGAAATAAATAATAATTCTGTTAATTAATAAGAAACACCTGCGTTTAGTAAGAGTGGAAATATATATAAAACTATGAATAAATGCTTGTACGTAACTAGGGCATTGCGTTCCTAGAATGCAGGGTTGTTGGTTGTTCCTAGAGTCTCTAAAAGTACAAAGGGAGCCAGAGCCTTTTCTTATCAAGCTCCACATTTGTGGAATCAGCTTCCAGTTTGTGTTCGGGCGGCAGACACCCTATCCGTTTTTTAAGAGTGCGCTTAAGACCTTCCTTTTTGATAAAGCTTATAGTTAGGGCTGATTAGATTCAGCCCCTAGTTTAGCTGCTATAGGCTTAGACTGTCGGGGGACACCTTACTTCTTCCTTCTCTCTGTCTGTACCCTCATGTTCCCAATAACCCAGCTTCCCCCACATTTATTTTTGGTGTCTATCTACGCCGGGATCCTGAGTCCTGGCTGATCCTGAGTCGTGGCTGATCCTGAGTCGTGGCTGATCCTGAGTCGTGGCTGATCCTGAGTCCTGGCTGATCCTGAGTCGTGGCTGATCCTGAGTCCTGGCTGATCCTGAGTCCTGGCTGATCCTGAGTCGTGGCTGATCCTGAGTCGTGGCTGATCCTGAGTCCTGGCTGATCCTGAGTCCTGGCTGATCCTGAGTCGTGGCTGATCCTGAGTCGTGGCTGATCCTGAGTCCTGGCTGATCCTGAGTCCTGGCTGATCCTGAGTCCTGGCTGATCCTGAGTCCTGGCTGATCCTGAGTCGTGGCTGATCCTGAGTCCTGGCTGATCCTGAGTCGTGGCTGATCCTGAGTCGTGGCTGATCCTGAGTCGTGGCTGATCCTGAGTCCTGGACTTCGAGTCGTGGCTGATCCTGAGTCCTGGCTGATCCTGAGTCCTGGCTGATCCTGAGTCGTGGCTGATCCTGAGTCGTGGCTGATCCTGAGTCGTGGCTGATCCTGAGTCCTGGACTTCGAGTCGTGGCTGATCCTGAGTCGTGGCTGATCCTGAGTCGTGGCTGATCCTGAGTCGTGGCTGATCCTGAGTCCTGGCTGATCCTGAGTCGTGGCTGATCCTGAGTCGTGGCTGATCCTGAGTCCTGGCTGATCCTGAGTCCTGGCTGATCCTGAGTCGTGGCTGATCCTGAGTCGTGGCTGATCCTGAGTCCTGGCTGATCCTGAGTCGTGGCTGATCCTGAGTCGTGGCTGATCCTGAGTCCTGGCTGATCCTGAGTCGTGGCTGATCCTGAGTCGTGGCTGATGTGACTCTGAGTTTCCTGTGACTCTGAGGCCCCACTCACACAGGAACGTTTGCGTTTATGCACAGTATGCATATTCAAAAAAGTCTTCCGTTCACATGCATTCGTTTCATTTAACGTGTCTGTTCAAACGAGACCGCTGGAAACGCTGTAGTACATATGCCGGGACTGTAAGTGGCGCTGTAACTTCTGCCAAAATACACCAAAAGCAGCGAAGAAGAGCAGCCCGAGCAGCCCCGCCACAATGTTGCCATGGCTACCCTTCTGTTTATGCCCCGCGGTGTATTTAGCAACATGTAGTTCATGTAATTCTCCATGTCCACTTGTTGCTGATGGTTGTGGTCGAGGAGCTGTAGATTTTGCACTAATATCTGTAGCATGGTCAGTAGCAGTAGCACTAGCAGTAGCTACTGACAGGAGGAGGTGTGTGTGGCGATTGCTGGTATTCAGCGTGATATAGTCATTTCCTCAGCATGTAAATATATGGATAAATGCAACGGGGAAGTTAACTGAAAGAAACCGAATCTGTGGATATTGCATCGACCGACCAAGAAGCACGTCTCCGTGGAGAGGACGGCTCAGAAAGAGAGATATTCTCTACAAACACCGGGTGAGATCCTCCTTTGTCAATATAATGGATCAATGCATGAAATCTGACTCTGTTTATTTTGTTTAAGGAGTATATTGGGCGTTAACAATTCTGGTTTGCCTTTTATAATATTATTTCATTCAAGAACCCCTTGTGCGTTTAATTAACACAGCTATTTTTGATAGTTGCTACAGCAGTGAGCAGGAGAGGCGGGGAGAGGCGGGGAGAGGTGGGGAGAGGTGGGGAGAGGCGGGGAGAGGCGGGGAGAGGCGGGGAGAGGCGGGGGAGAGGTGGGGCTATCGCTATTTTTTCAGGAAATATTCGTATCGAGGTGATTACACGGACTCGGTTGACCCCCCAGAGCGTTTCGTTTGCAAATCTATCCACCTTGGGACCCGTTATCGTTTGTGGGGTCCGTTTCTATCGGCCTCATGTAAATAATAGGGCTATACGCACGCGATGCAGATACAAGCAGTTTTCTCCTCGTGTAAACGGCGCCTGAGTTTCCTGTGACTCTGAGGCTCAGTGTTGATTCTGTAAAACAAACAGCGTGAGGAGATCAAACTCCAGCTGCTGCTCAGGTGACAAACACCTCTCTCACAACACAACTATACAGACAATATGAACAGTTCCTCTGGGTTGAAATACCTGTAGCCGATCAGGTGATACACATTCCTCTCCTAAGCCTGCTTTAGTGCACTTCCTGTCTGCAGGCTGTAATAAGGCCTGACTCCTCCTCAGAGCAAAGTCCTCCTGCTGAACACGAGGAGAAGGAGAGGAGAAGGAGAGGAAGGAGAGGAAGGAGAAGGAGAAGGAGAAGGAGAAGGAGAAGATGGGAGCTCAGGATCAGGAGGAAGAAGCTGCTGCTCCGACAGAAACCAAGAAGAAGAAGCAGACGTCTAAAGAAGTTTGTTTCTCCGTCCTGCCCGACAGATACGAGCCTCTGATCGAGGAGGAAGAGGAGGAAACACAGGAGGAGAGGAGGAAGAGGAAGGAGGAGAAGAAGAGGAGGAAGACCAAGAGGTACAAGAAGATCAGGAAGGTAGGAAACAACCATGACCTTTGACCTGATTCAATCATAATGTGGTGGTCAATAAAAACATCAAGGAAAATAGTTTTTAATGTTTTATGGCTGTTTTTGTGGAAATAAAAATAAATATACAATAATTTAAAAATAAAAGTAATTTAGAATTTAATTCAAAACAGAAAACCATGGAAACATTTCAGCTTCTGTTAAAGGAACATTTATTAAAAATATCAGAAGTAAAGCAGATATTTAAATATAGATTCAATATAAATAAACATATATCATAATTAAAATATAAAAATGAAATAAACTTTACAAAAAAATACAGTAAATAAATATAAAATATAAGCTGAGCCCTGACAGGAACATATTACAGTTAATATAAATCATTTAACCCTTAATTTAAAAAAAAATATCATG
Source organism: Trematomus bernacchii (assembly GCF_902827165.1). NCBI lineage: Eukaryota > Metazoa > Chordata > Actinopteri > Perciformes > Nototheniidae > Trematomus > Trematomus bernacchii. The sequence continues at coordinate 4,956 of NW_022987422.1, forward strand.
TAAATATTTAATATAATAAAAAATGCTGAAAAATAATAACTGTTTAAATCTGACAAAAAAACATTAAATAAAAACACCAAAAGTAAAGTTCTGCGTTTGTTTACATAATTTAAAATAGGTGATTAACGTCCTGTTTGATTTTAACTCCAGCTGGTGAACAGAGGGTGTTTCTCAATGTCCTTGGTAGCACATGTCTTCTGAGTCAGGTCCTTCAGAAGCGAGGCAAGAATCCTTCCTAGCCTCGGAAAACGAAGAATGGTGGAACAGGCTAACAGGCTAACAAGCTAACAGGCTAACAGGCTAACAGGTGTGCAGGTGTGCGTCATATGCGAGGCCCCGCCTTAAATGGAGAGTGATTTCCGCGAAAGATTTGGTAATTGGTCCGTGCATTGTGGGGATTTTAAGACCGTGGAGTCTACACATGTGCAGCCTCGAAATTTCTCGCAATGAAGGACGCCGGCCTCGGTAGAATTCCAAGTATCCTGGACATTGGAACAGTCCTTCGGCGGCACTCGATGACGTAGCATCCTTGAAATAGTGGCTCTGGAGCATCCTTCCTCGACATTGAGAAACACCCTGTAACTCAGAACTTTTGTTGGACCTTTGACCCTCAGGACGACGCGTCAGTCTGACAGATAACACCAGACCTCTGACATACCACCGTGTACTCACAAGTATAAGTACACTAACTTAGAAAATATTTGATAAAACACAAATAAATAAAAATACATAAAAAGATTCTTTAGGATTCATCCTCTGGGGAACATGAATTTAAACAAAAAGAAATCCAGCTGAAAAATGTATTTAAATATAAATATATAGCAGAAGTAATTATGAATTAAATTATAAATCAAATATAGAATAAAATAAAGTTATATCCCCGTGTGTAAAATGATATCTAATGATATTAATAAAACAACAAATAAATACATAATAGTTTGAATAACTATACAATAAAATAAATACATATCACATTGTGTAAAAATAAAAATAAATTATATATTTAAATAAATAAATAATTGATGTATAAAATAATAATAAATGATTATTATTTAAATTAAATATGTTGGTAAAAAGCTGACATTTCTCTGATTTCTTTAGGATCCATCCTCAGGGGATCATGAATGTCTGAATATATATTATTGTTATTAAATAGTGCTGAATCTTGATTATTTTAAACTAATCTTTATCTTCCCATCAGAACGTGGGGAAGGCGCTACGTCTGAGCTGGCGCTGTTTGATGCTCGGTCTGCAGAACATGGCGGCCGTTTACTCCACTCCGTCCTCCGCTCTGTCCACCGTGGTGAGCGAGGTCCAGAGGAGCAAAGCATGATGGGACATGGAGTCCCCTGAGCACGGACCTGTAGTTCCTTCTGTGGCCTGTGTGTGGAGATCCTTCCTAATGTGGACGACCTGGACGACTTTAATACACTGAGCCTGGCACATGTTAGCATATGTTAGCATACAGCGGTACTGTATTTTTATGTATATGTTCTTGAGGAAAACATATTTTATGACGTCACAAATACATTTCTGTCAGCAAACAAACCGGACCAAGAGAGCGATGTGTCCTGTGTGAAACCAAAAGTTTACCTATTTACGACGCAACTATTAAACAACAAACACACCTGCATAAATATGCACAAATGTATCTGTATTAGTATATTGTATTATTATGTCGTGTACTGCACTATTACTTAGTTGCATTTTAAATATATTTTACGTAAATCATTAACAAATTGCAAGTCAGCAGAAGAGCAAGGTAGCTGTTAGCCCCAAGCTGTTAGCTCTTAGCAGTAAGCTATTAACTGTTAGCTGTTAACTGTAAGCTGTTAGCTGTTAACTGTAAGCTGTTAACTGTTAGCTGTAAGCTGTTAACTGTTAACTGTTAGCTGTTAGCTGTAAGCTGTTAGCTGTTAACTGTAAGCTGTTAACTGTTAGCTGTAACCTGTTAACTGTTATCTGTAAGCTGTAAACTGTTAGCTGTAAACTGTAAGCTGTAACTGTAAACTGTTAACTGTTAACTGTAAGCTGACTGTTAGCTGTAAGCGGTGAACTGTTAGCTGTAAACTGTTAACTGTTAGCTGTAAGCTGTAAGCTGTTAGCTGTCAGCTGTCAACTGTCAGCTGTCAACTGTCAACTGTAAGCTGTTAGCTGTAAACTGTTAGCTGTTAACTGTAAACTGTTAACTGTAAGCTGACTGTTAGCTGTAAACTGTGAACTGTTAACTGTAAACTGTTAACTGTAAACTGTAAACTGTCAACTGTAAACTGTTAACTGTTAGCTGTAAGCTGTAAACTGTTAGCTGTAACTGTAAACTGTAAACTGTCAACTGTAAGCTGTTAGCTGTAAACTGTAAATTGTCAACTGTAAACTGTTAACTATTAGCTGTAAGCTGTAAGCTGTCAACTGTAAGCTGTTAGCTGTTAACTGTAAGCTGTAAGCTGTTAGCTGTTAACTGTAAACTGTTAACTGTAAGCTGTTAACTGTAAGCTGTAAACTGTTAGCTGTTAACTGTAAGCTGTTAACTGTTAGCTGTAAGCTGTTAACTGTAAGCTGTTAACTGTTAGCTGTTAACTGTAAACTGTAAGCTGTTAACTGTAAACTGTTAGCTGTTAACTGTAAGCTGTTAGCTGTTAACTGTAAACTGTAAGCTGTTAACTGTAAGCTGTTAACTGTAAGCTGTTAACTGTAAGCTGTTAACTGTCAGCTGTAAGCTGTCAACTGTAAGCTGTAAACTGTTAACTGTAAGCTGTTAACTGTAAGCTGTTAACTGTCAGCTGTAAACTGTTAACTGTAAGCTGTCAACTGTCAGCTGTAAGCTGTTAACTGTTAGCTGTTAGCTGTTAACTGTCAGCTGTAAGCTGTTAACTGGTAAGCTGTCAACTGTCAACTGTCAGCTGTAAGCTGTTAACTGTTAGCTGTTAGCTGTTAGCTGTTAGCTGTAAGCTGTTAACTGTTAGCTGTTAGCTGTAAGCTGTTAACTGTTAGCTGTAAACTGTTAACTGTTAACTGTAAACTGTTAACTGTTAACTGTTAACTGTTAACTGTTAACTGTTAACTGTAAGCTGTTAACTGTTAACTGTTAACTGTAAGCTGTTAACTGTAAGCTGTTAGTGATGTGGAATCCTTATTCCTGGAAGTGTACTCCCTGCTTGGACAAAGTCAGTGTGTTGTGATTTGTTGAGTGAAATACTTAGAAAACTGTTCTTGTTGCCAACAAGAACAGGTCAGCTTGACATGAGAGTCAGGAGGAACTAGGATTGGATCCATGACAGAGAAAGAGTGTGTCATTATGGCCAAACCAGATGTTAATTTATCAGCCAGGTGGGTGGGGAAAGAACTGTGTGTGTGTGTGTGTGTGTGTGTGTGTATGTGTGTGTGTGTGTGTGTGTGTGTGTGTGTGTGTGTGTGTGTGTGTGTGTGTGTGTGTGTGTGTGTGTGATAGCTCTTAGCAGTTAGCTGTTAGCAGCTGGTGGCTACTTTGCTTGGCTAAATAACATGGCTAACAGCTAATGCTAACAGAGGTTCAATGGGAGGTTGTCTTCAGTAATAACTGGTAATAATGAGTAAAGGTATCTTATAGTGTTTTCATGTTGTCTTCAAATGTAGTCTTTTACTACATTTAAATCTCTAATATTGACCTTTTTCTCACTGGAAATTCATGCATTTAAAAACCTTCATAACATATGTTAAAGTTCAGAGTTTGGTCAGTGTTATTAAGTATATGTGTGTTTATATATTAATAATCAATTTAATGTGCCTTATTATTATTTTCATGTCATTTGTTTTAATAAACATTGCATAATATGTTGTTCCAGGAGACTGAAGCTAACTCTTTTCTGTACATGTGAAACCTGCAATATTAAGGTGTTTATCAAATAAATGTACTCTAAAACTAGATCTGCTTTCTGTCTTATTAACAAATATTTGTACAACCATGCTGAATATACCTTTACAAAAAAAGCATTATAATGAGTTAGAAACTTATTTATGTTTACTGAATTAAAGGTAGGGTAGGTAAGTTTGAGAAACCAGCTCGAGATCGCTAGAATTTGAAAATACACAACCGGAGAAAATCTGCCACTTCCTCACAGAGCCCCTCCTCCAACACACACGAACGCACACATGACCAATGAGGGCACGAGATAAGTTTGTGCACAGATGGAAGGCTGACAGGCAGGTAGGCCATCCAGTCATTTTAGCCGGGCCGGCTCAGATGATTGGTCGTGCTTTTTACAGTACTACAGCTTCCACAGATGATATTTATTTATGGATTTTTTGTCAAAGCACTTCAGATATTCATTGCTATCGGGATGTTAAGAGCATTCCATGGAATATAACAAAAAGTGTATCTCGAGCCGGTTTCTCAAACTTACCTACCCAACCTTTAACTTTACTAATCGGGGTAAATCCTGTCACTGACAGACCTCCACTCCTTATAAGGAGAAGTGGGCGGGGACTGAACCTCAAGCTGAAACTTCACTTTGAGTTTGAAGTGTGTGTGGCTGACAGGAGCAGCTGTTCTCTCACACTCACACACACTCAAACCCCCACACACACACACTCACACTCTCCTGGAGGAATGGCAGCAGCATGGCTCTCTCCTGACATGTTGGACTTGTTTTTGTAGCCCTGATCGCAGGATGTCCCCTCTGCAGATCTCTCTTTACTGCCGCCTCTCCCTCGTCTTCTTCTTCACCTCCTTCCTCTTCTTCCTCGACATTTTCACGGCCGCCATCGTCGCCGAGACCTGTCCCCATGGCAACGGCACTGAGGTCAACCAATCGGAGGCCGGCACAGAAAGCGGGAAAACAGACGTGAGTGCTGGAGAGTTCCTCTAAAAAAACTCTTTTTTAAAAGTATACTTGTGTGTTTTTAAGATTGAATAACGATGACTGTGTCGCAGAGCCTTACCTAACAGGTCACTGTACAGATTAACACTCAAGAGTTAATGAGCAACACGGAGTTGTTCATTTCAACACTCTGTCTGCTGATTAAGAAAACATCCCATCAGAGCTCAGAGGACCTGTGTCTTAAATCCCAGCTACAGAGCAAGTTACACCTGAGCTGTGTTTAAAGATCTTTAACAAACGGTCCCACGATGACCCTGATTTACCTAAAGTAGATGAGGAGCGCCCCGTCCCTTCAAAACACAACACAACGCTCTCCATTCACTTGTATACAGACTCTTCTTGCACTATTTTATCTGTTTTATTTGTTTTATGTCCTATTTATGTTCATGTTGCTCTGTTGGAGGACTTCCTGTGGACCAGAAATCCACAAAGCCGTGACCTGAGCCTAAAATTACCTTTTTGGGGGGGGTAACAGTCTGTCTTTATGAATTTATCTGTGTGTGTGTGTGTGTGTGTGTGTGTGTGTGTGTGTCAGTCAGTGTGTGATTGGACAGACCTGCTGGCGTACGGTCAGACGCTCTTCATGGTGGGGCTGCTGCTGGGCTCTCTGGTGGGGGGAGCCCTCTCTGACAGGTAAACACACACACACACACACACACACACACACACACACACACACACACACACACACACACACACACACACACACACACACACACACACACACACACACACACACACACACACACACACACACACACACACACACACACACACACACACACACATACACTGAGTGGAAACACATTAAGAACATTGACATATCTACACTGTAGCTATGTACAAATGACAATAAAGGCCTTGAATCTATTTCTGTGTGTGTGTGTGTGTGTGTGTTTGTGTGTGTGTAGGTACGGTAAGCGCCCGGTGCTGCTGGTGTGTGTGTGTTTACACGCTTTCTGCGGCCTGGTTCCCGCGGTGTTCCCTCAGCCAATCGTCTTCCTCGCTGTCCGCTGTGTGACGGGTGTCTGCTGCTGCTGCATCAACATCTGCTCCTTCAGCCTGGGTAACAGCAGCTCCTTAACCCCCCCCTCGTTAGAGCTGATGCTGATTGGACCGCGGCGGGGCTCACAGCTGATTACGAACACGTGTTCAGATACAGTCCTGCTGACCGGGCTAACGAGGCGACCTCTGACCTCTGCTGGACCCCAGTCTGGGTTCCTCACATCCTGAGGAATTTAGTCTTTTGTCAGAAGTAAACAAGCTGAGGGGGCGGAAGAGGAAAGAACATCGACCTGTAGTTCCTTTATAGCCCAATGTTAGCCGCCTTTAGCTTAGCGGTGGTGACGTGAAGTCATGTGACCGTGCTGTAGTTCCTTTATAGCCCAACATTAGCCACCTTTAGCTTAGCGGTGGTGACGTGAAGTCATGTGACCGTGCTGTAGTTCCTTTATAGCCCAACATTAGCCACCTTTAGCTTAGCGGTGGTGACGTGAAGTCATGTGACCGTGCTGTAGTTCCTTTATAGCCCAACATTAGCCTCCTTTAGCTTAGCGGTGGTGACGTGAAGTCATGTGACCGTGCTGTAGTTCCTTTATAGCCCAACATTAGCCTCCTTTAGCTTAGCGGTGGTGACGTGAAGTCATGTGACCCGTGCTGTAGTTCCTTTATAGCCCAACATTAGCCTCCTTTAGCTTAGCGGTGGTGACGTGAAGTCATGTGACCGTGCTGTAGTTCCTTTATAGCCCAACATTAGCCACCTTTAGCTTAGCGGTGGTGAAGTGAAGTCATGTGACCGTGCTGTAGTTCCTTTATAGCCCAACATTAGCCTCCTTTAGCTTAGCGGTGGTGACGTGAAGTCATGTGACCGTGCTGTAGTTCCTTTATAGCCCAACATTAGCCTCCTTTAGCTTAGCGGTGGTGAAGTGAAGTCATGTGACCGTGCTGTAGTTCCTTTATAGCCCAACATTAGCCTCCTTTAGCTTATCGGTGGTGAAGTGAAGTCATGTGACCGTGCTGTAGTTCCTTTATAGCCCAACATTAGCCTCCTTTAGCTTAGCGGTGGTGACGTGAAGTCATGTGACCGTGCTGTAGTTCCTTTATAGCCCAACATTAGCCTCCTTTAGCTTAGTGGTGGTGAAGTGAAGTCATGTGACCGTGCTGTATAGGCTAACGTTAGCTGTGTTTCTGTTAGCTGTAGAGTGGACTCTCCCCTCCTCTCGTCTCTGGCCTCCAGCCTTCCTGCCCTTCTGCTTCTCTCTGGGCACGATGGGGGGGGCTCCTCTGGCCTGGATGAGCCTCACCTGGACGCAGCTCCACCTGTCGCTGTCGCTGCCTCAGATCCTCTGTCTGCCACTCTACCTGTAGGTAAACACACCTGTCCGGCTGTCCGTTCAGTTCTTTAAGTGTTTTAATTATTCCTCTGTTTTCCAGGTGGATCCCAGAGTCTCCGCGCTGGTTGTTGTTGAAAAGGAGGATGGACGTTCTGGAGCGTTACCGTAGCAACAGCCCTGCAGATAAACAATGTCTGGACCTGGTAAACAAACACTCTTTCAGACACACACACACACACATCGTTAACTGATACTAACTGTGTGTGTGTAGCTGTTAGACTCGGCGTGGTCTAACCTGCAGAAAGCCAGCGAGGCGGGGGAGGAGCCAACACCAGGAGGCCACGCCCCCGGTGACATCATCCACCTGAGTAACCGCACCGTGCTGCTGCGGCTGTTCATCATGAGCTACCTGAGGTATTTAAATATATACACATATGAATATGTATTTGAACATAAATGTTAAAGTGAAAGCTGTGTTCTGCAGTGCTGCGTCGGCGCTGACGTACTACGGGATCTGCATGAACATCAGCTCGTTCGGCGTCGGCGTTTACTCCGCCCAGTTCTTCTCTGGTCTATCAGAAGCCCCCTGCCTGCTCGTCCCATTGGTCCGTCTGGGGCGGCGGCCAATCAGCATGCTCGCTCTGTTCCTGAGCGGAGCGTCCTGCTTCCTGTCGCTGCTGCTGTCCAGATACAACGGTGAGGATCAGAAAGAACAACGTGGTGTAGAAAGAACGATGTACAGGAGGGTATCGTCAGCATACAGTCAGTACTCGGGTAACAGGTAGTGTGTGTGTGTGTGTGTGTGTGTGTGTGTGTGTGTGTGTGTGTGTGTGTGTGTGTGTGTGTGTGTGTGTGTGTGTGTGTGTGTGTGTGTGTGTCGGTGCTCCGGTGCTGGTGATGAGTCTGGCTCTGCTCGGGAAACTTTGCATCCTCGCAGCGCTCTTCATCTCCATCCTGTACAGCATCGAGCTCTTCCCCACCGTGGTCAGGTACACAAAGAGACTCTAAAGGACTACAAAGAGACAGAATGACTACAAAGAGACACTAAAGGACTACAAAGAGACTCAAAGGACTACAAAGACACACTAAAGGACTACAAAGAGACTACAAAGACACACTGAAGGACTACAAAGACACACTAAAGGACTACAAAGAGACTACAAAGACACACTGAAGGACTACAAAGACACACTAAAGGACTACAAAGAGACTACAAAGACACACTAAAGGACTACGAAGACACACTAAAGGACTACAAAGAGACTCAAAGGACTACAAAGACACACTAAAGGACTACAACGACACACTAAGGGACTACAAAGACACACTAAATGTATAATCGATGTCTTCCTGTCTTCCTCCCAGGCAGCGCTGTGTGTCTCTGGTGAATCTGTGTTTCCGGCTCGGTTGCCTGGCGAACTCCCTCGTCCCCGCACACCCAAACGGAACGATCTCATTGGCTGCCATGGTGGTGTACAGCAGCGGACCAATCATAGGCAGCGCTCTGTGTCTCCTACTGCCGGAGACCAGCGGCGTCCCGCTGCCCGACACCATGCAGGACTGTGAGAGACAGCCCCCGCCCCCCAGCATCTCTGCACTCTGGAGGAGGAGGTGAGGGAAACCAGCACTATAACATGATATACTATTACAATAACATGATATACTATCACAATAACACAATATACTATTACATTAACACAATATACTATCACAATAACATGATAAACTATCACAATAACACGATATACTATCACAATAACACGATATACTATCACAATAACATGATACACTATCACAATAAACTGATATACTATCACAATAACATGATATACTATTACAATAACATGATACACTATCACAATAACATGATACACTATCACAATAACTATCACAATAACACGATAAACTATCACAATAACACAATATACTATCACAATAACACGATCAACTATCACAATAACACAATATACTATCACAATAACACGATAAACTATCACAATAACTATCACAATAACATGATACACTATTACAATAACATGATACACTATCACAATAACATGATAAACTATCACAATAACTATCACAATAACACGATATACTATCACAATAACACGATCAAATATCACAATAACACAATATACTATTACATTAACACAATATACTATCACAATAACATGATAAACTATCACAATAACACGATATACTATCACAATAACACGATATACTATCACAATAACATGATACACTATCACAATAAACTGATATACTATCACAATAACATGATATACTATTACAATAACATGATACACTATCACAATAAACTGATATACTATCACAATAACTATCACAATAACACGATAAACTATCACAATAACACAATATACTATCACAATAACACGATCAACTATCACAATAACACAATATACTATCACAATAACACGATAAACTATCACAATAACTATCACAATAACATGATACACTATTACAATAACATGATACACTATCACAATAACATGATAAACTATCACAATAACTATCACAATAACACGATATACTATCACAATAACACGATCAAATATCACAATAACACAATATACTATTACATTAACACAATATACTATCACAATAACACGATATACTATCACAATAACACGATATACTATCACAATAACACGATATACTATCACAATAACATGATACACTATCACAATAAACTGATATACTATCACAATAACATGATATACTATTACAATAACATGATACACTATCACAATAACATGATAAACTATCACAATAACTATCACAATAACACGATAAACTATCACAATAACACAATATACTATCACAATAACACGATCAACTATCACAATAACACAATATACTATCACAATAACACGATCAACTATCACAATAACACAATATACTATCACAATAACACGATAAACTATCACAATAACTATCACAATAACATGATACACTATTACAATAACATGATACACTATCACAATAACATGATAAACTATCACAATAACTATCACAATAACACGATATACTATCACATATACTATCACAATAACATGATATACTATTACAATAACATGATACACTATCACAATAACATGATAAACTATCACAATAACTATCACAATAACATGATATACTATTACAATAACATGATACACTATCACAATAACATGATAAACTATCACAATAACTATCACAATAACACGATAAACTATCACAATAACACAATATACTATCACAATAACACGATCAACTATCACAATAACACAATATACTATCACAATAACACGATAAACTATCACAATAACTATCACAATAACATGATACACTATTACAATAACATGATACACTATCACAATAACATGATAAACTATCACAATAACTATCACAATAACATGATACACTATTACAATAACATGATACACTATCACAATAACATGATAAACTATCACAATAACTATCACAATAACACGATATACTATCACATATACTATCACAATAACATGATATACTATTACAATAACATGATACACTATCACAATAACATGATAAACTATCACAATAACTATCACAATAACATGATATACTATTACAATAACATGATACACTATCACAATAACATGATAAACTATCACAATAACTATCACAATAACACGATAAACTATCACAATAACACAATATACTATCACAATAACACGATCAACTATCACAATAACACAATATACTATCACAATAACACGATAAACTATCACAATAACTATCACAATAACATGATACACTATTACAATAACATGATACACTATCACAATAACATGATAAACTATCACAATAACTATCACAATAACACGATATACTATCACAATAACACGATCAAATATCACAATAACATGATATACTATTACAATAACACGATACACTATCACAATAACACGATAAACTATCACAATAACACAATATACTATTACATTAACACAATATACTATCACAATAACATGATAAACTATCACAATAACACGATATACTATCACAATAACACGATACACTATCACAATAACACGATACACTATCACAATAACACGATCAACTATCACAATAACACAATATACTATTACAATAACACGATATACTATCAAAATAACACGATATACTATCACAATAACACGATATACTATCACAATAACACGATACACTATCACAATAACACGATACACTATCACAATAACATGATCAACTATCACAATAACACAATATACTATCACAATAACACAATATACTATCACAATAACACGATAAACTATTAGAAATAGATGCAAAATGACTAAGGGACCAAAGTACTGCAAAAAGAGGCAAAACAATCACAAAGACTCTCAAAACTACTGCAAACATTTGAAAATGTTATATTGGACTCCTTTGTTCACTTCCGATACATAGTGACATCACTACGGAACACTCATGCTCCTATTGGCTAGCGCTGCAACACATTGTACGTGATAGGCTAAGAGCTTTTCTAACAGCAAAGCATGGAGACATGTCCCAGTAGAGGAAAGGTCATCTTTAAAGTTACAAAACAAGAAAAATGGTTAGAAAACCACCATGACACCCACCCACCCACACACACACCCACACCCACACACCCACACCCACACACCCACACCCACACACACACACAATATCTGTCCAGCTGTTGAACTTGAACCTGACAAATTCTTTGCACCAAATCAACCATTATTGCACACGTACATTAACAGCTGCGCACTAAATCATAGTGGTCCTTAACTGGATGTGTGTGTGTGTGTGTGTGTGTCTTTTCAGGAAGCTGGTAAGCAGCCAAAGCAGGAAACCAGAGACGCTCCCTGCAGAGAAAGGAGACACACACACTACACTCATTTAACACTCATTAAACAAACACACACACACACACACACACACACACACACACACACACACACACACACACACACACACACACACACACACACACACACACACACACACACACTTTGAGTGCTAATTTGTTTTAACTTGAATCTTTAGTATTTTTCATGTTTTAATGTTTTGTGTTTTTAGGTTTCATTTTTATTTTGAGACCAAGAAACTGATGCACAAAATGTATTTTTGTTGTTTTGAAAATAAAATGTTGATAAAATAAAATGTATTTTTCCTACTTGATTAAAATACAAATGTGTTGATTATTATTATGTCGTTTTTTTAAATGCCTCCATTGGACTCCTTTGTTTACTCCTGGAAGATAGTGACATCACTAAGGAACACTGGAGCATAAAGAAGCAGCTGCCGCCCTCTGCAGGACAACACAAGAACTGCAGCCTTTAACATCTAGTCATCTACATTATATTAATCTGATCCAATTAAATCATTCTAGATATTATTGTTTAACCTATGAATGCTGCTAAATAATGGGATTAGTTTTGTGTCATTAAGATAAAGCAACACTTTCTCAGAATCAAGCAAAACTAAGAGTTCAAGAGAAAAAAGCAAAATAAATGTAACAAAAACATAAAACTATAAGTTGCAAACAAATCATTTGTGTAATCATGCAAACTATAAGTCTTTCTTCTTTGTTTTAACATGTCTTTTTGTTCTTGTTTCTTCTTTCTCAACGATCAGACTTTTGCTCTCGCTGCAGCTCTTCTCGTTTGCGCTCCCTCATTTTTTGTCTTCGATTCTGACACAAAGTCCCAGGTGGGCTTTCAGCTAAACTAGAGAGAGCATCGCTGGCAAGGGGGCTACAACTACAACAAGATGAACATATTTGACCGTGATTTAATTGTAATACACGTTTCAAAATGATGAAGTAACAACATACTGATACCGGTTAGTAAAAACCATGAATTAATGCTTTGTCAAGTCTGCAGACAGACGGCAGGCGAAAAACCTTTTAAAATGCTTGTTTTCTAAATGGAGATTGGCTAAGCTAACGCAGTATATGCTCCGACCGTCCACACTCACAACAACGGCCTATACAGACATAAATAAAGCAGCGACTGTATTCACCATGACACAGGCAGTCTGTGGTTTGTACTTGTTTAACTTTTGTCTAGTTTCTGAACAGATATGAGGAGCTGTGAGCTCTGAGTGCTAACAGCTAACGGCTGTGTTGTTTTTCTGGGGTTCTCATTGAAGATCACGTCACGGCTCCGCCTACACTGCGTTACTATAGATACTACCCCAGTTCCTAAACTGTAATGGAAATGCGCCATAAAGTGAGCCAGTCCTAACGAGGCCCTAACGAGGCCTAGCCATACCGAGCGAGGCCGTGTAGTGGAAATGCGCCATTAGCTTGCATTGTTATGGATCTAAAGTTAGCAAAAGCTAGCTTTCATAGCACAGCTTTACTTCTCACTTAACACAATAAAGAAACGGAGCGTATAGTTCAGCACAAACAACTCAAATGATCAATACTTACATATATTTTCACTTGTATTATAATAATTGAAATGCTGGTTCTTCTGGGGGTCTTCTGTCCACGCTCAGCTACCGCACCGCAGCTGCACTGTACAATCACTGGAGGACTGGGCTGTCACTCAAAAACTGAGTAGCCAATGGGGACGCACCCCTGAAAGTCCCGCCCACCTGGGACGCTTGTGTCAGAATCGAAAACAAAAAATGAGGGAGCGCAAACGAGAAGAGCTGCAGCGAGAGCAAAAGTCTGATCGTTGAGAAAGAAGAGAACTGCAAACAATAAGATGTGTTAAAACAAAGAAGAAAGACTTATAGTTTACATGATTACACAAATGATTTGTTTGCAACTTATAGATTTATTTTTGAAATTATATTTATTTTGCTTTTCTGTTTAAAGGTCCCATGCCATTTCTACTGATCATAGTTCCATTGTTGAGGTCTACTAGAATAGATGTACATTGTTCAATGTTCCAAACTCACATTGGTTTCTCATACAGCATCTCTGTATAGTATGTGTATTCACTCTCTGTCCTACACGGCTTGATGGAGCTCCTGCCCCCCCCCCCTGTGAGCCCACTGTGCTCTGATTGGTCGGGACGTTGCGAGGCTCGTTGCTGCGAGGAGCGGACAGGTTTCCGGGTCGGCGATACAGCGAGAACAAGCCAAACTCATCCTGAGCACACAAACACTCACAGCCGAAGTAAAAACAATAAGTGTGGCTTGATATTGAGAAAGAAAAAGGTTTCTAACGCTGTGAGAATGGGTCTGCAGAGAGCATTCCTCCACCATCCCAACTCGTGTATTACCAACCAGGGAGCTCTATGCAAGTCAATGGGACTCCCTGTTAGTTAGCCAAGGGATCCTGGTGTGTGAGGGGCTCCGCTGATTGGTCCATTTGGGCCAATCCGGTCATTTGTTGTTGATCTGGGTGTTCACACGTCACAGAACCCAGGAAGCAAACAATGTAAAAAGAGAAATGTCCAACGAGGCGTTCTGGGGCAGCAGAGACAGGTCTGCTCTGTGTTAGAGTTTTACTCTCTACAGGGTGCACTCTGAGGGTTTGTGACTCTGCAGACCGTTCACATGCAGAAGCTACAGAACACAAGGGGACCGGTAAGAACCGGGAAACCATGACATGGGACCTTTGAGTCTTAGTTTTACTTGATTCTGAGAAAGTGTTGCTTTATCTTTATGAAACAAAACTAATCCCATACTAAATGAGATGGAAGTATTACCTAAATAAATACAAATAATCAAAGATGCAAAACCACAATGAAAAGCAAAGCAATATTTCTTTCGATTTTATTTCAGTTTTCCTTTGGCAAAGTAAACAAGCAGCACAGTCTGTCTTATTTGATCCAAGCTCCAACAAGTGATCATTTTAATCAAACTTTAAATAAACTATAAACAGATAAAAATGTCTAAAGTATTCCACATCCCTCCGGCTGTAACAGAACCCGAACACTGCTATCGTGCTATAAGTAAACAAATATTCACCCAGAAATACAAGATAATGTGACTTTAGATCCCTAAAGTCAATTCAAAGGGAAAAAACGTGAGTGTATGTACAACCTGTAATCACAACATTATGAATACCGTTTAGGACGGTGTTCAAATTTAAGTCAATTCAAAGTGAAAATGGGCTTTTATTTAAAGTATTTTAGTGAAATATAAAAAGTGTATTGTTTTTCTAAAATATCAAATTAGTTTCTTTCTTTATTTTGTTTTATTTTGAAAGGACAGGAGTTTTTCCGGTTGAATCAGAAAATTATAAATATTTCTTCATTTGATTAACTTTGAAGGAAAGAGAGATTTTGGAAATATAATTAAAAAGACTGACATTTTCTTTAAATTTGATGTAGAAAAAAGGTGTTAATCCTGAAATAAATGTTATTAAAATAAAATGATGATTGACTCTCTCACCATGCCAGGATAGTTTCTGTCAATATCACATTTATTATAATTATTTTAATACTTTTACCTGAAAACCAACATTTTAGTGTTTATATTTAAATATTTTCAGATGTCTTGTTATTTCTTCTCTAATCTTTAATCTAACCGCTCTGAAGTTTGTCCCTCCGGCTCGCCGTAGACTCAGAACGCCACGAAGTTGGCAGGAAAGATGCCTACGCGCCCGTCGCTATGACGACCCTCCCACCAATCGTACTGCGACTCGGTCTTGGTAACCACGGTGATGCTGTCGCCCGGGACGAAGCTCAGGTCGCCGGGCTGTTGCCCCGTGAACGGGTGCGTCGCCGTGACAACGAGCTCTCCACTAGCTGCTCCCCCTCCTGCAGCGGGAAAATAAACAACATTTATTTAGAAGAAAAAATGTAAACAAATAGATTTAAACTACGAAATAAATCATTAGAAATTACTTTAATTACAGAATACAAATATTTAAAGGGGACCTATCATGCAAAATGCACTTTTGTACGTCTTTTCTACATGAATATGTGTCCCCGGTGTTCCAGGGAACTCACCAAGTGTCAGAAAACACAACCCTCTCTATTTTCCTCCATACCCAAATCTCTAAAAAAGGGGCTGCAACGGATCTGATAAAAACTGATCCAGATTTGAACACTGTCCTGACGTCAGGACGGTGGCGCTACGGCTATTGGGCCAACTCTCCACCTATCAGGGGAATGTGGGGTTGGGCCACGGCCATTGCCGCTCGAAAGCGCTGGAGACGCTGTAGTACATATGCCAGGCCTGTAAGTGGCGCTGTAGTCTGCCACAAAAGCAGCGAAGAAGACTTCCCGCCCATAGTTGCCATGGTTACCCTTCTGTTTATTCTCCGCTGTGGCTTTCTTTCTCCCTCCCAGAGGCAAGCGTTTGCTCCCGCTGCTTTAATTCAATGCAATCCCTCCCCGTCGAGGCAAGCACTGTAATTCTCTCCGGTTAGTCCACCAGCAGATGACAAACACCCACTCTTTCGCCGGTCAAGATGTCCGTTAAAGTTTAAATTAGAAAAGTGCCGGTCAAAGGTCTTCTTTGTTATTTATTGAGCTTTAAAACAAATGAATAATGACTCTATATAATAATATAATAAAACACGGAGGACGGATATCTATTTTTCTCCCCCTCTTCTGACAGCCCAGCAGCTGATCTCAAAGCACACCCCCCTCTCCTGCAGGGGGGCGTGGTCAGCTGCAGCTCACAGAATCAGCCCCTTGCAAAAACAGGGCTGGAAAAGAGCAAATAGAGCGAAATGAGGCATGGCTAAAATGCAGGATCTGTTTGGTATTTTGAAAAAAAAACTAAACAGACATGTTTTATATAGGTATGGCCCTACAATATATTGTTCAAATATAGCATGATAGGTCCACTTTAAATAAATATTAAAAAATATATATATTAATAAAAATAATAAAAACATTCAGTATGACAACAATAATAAATAAAAACAAAAGGCAAGGGTTTTAGAAATGCTGATATCTTTGTTCAGGTTTTCTGTATGACCGTAGCTCTCTGTTAAATAACACGAGGGTTAATGTTAGTTTTGTTATTTGAGAACTGACCGTTGTTTGGTGGGTTTCTGGAGGCTAACTGGCCTGAAACAGACAAAAGATTATTATTACATTTTAAATGAGATTTAAAGACAGATCATGAAAAAAATACACGATAAATACACAATAAATACACAATAAATACACAATAAAGGAGTTCTTGTTGATTACTTTTCTTTCTCTACTTAAAGAAATCTTATATGATCAGATCTTTGCATAAATATTTGAAAGGCAGTGTGTAGCTGCAGGTTGTGACCACAAGAGGGCGCCACAGCTTCAAAACTAAATCACCTATTAAACTGCAGGGAAGGAAAGAGGTAAGGGAGAAGGAAAGAGGTAAGGGAGAAGGAAAGAGGTAAGGAAGAAGGAAAGAGGTAAGGGAGAAGGAAAGGTAGGAAAGACGGAGTAAATCAAGGAAATAAGGAGGTAGTGAGAGAACACAAGCAAAGAAGGAAAGGAGGTGATAGTAAAGGAGAGTATGTGGTGGGGAAGGCAACAAGGAGGTATGAAAAGGAAACAAGGATGAAGCAGTGTTTCAGAGTGAAGATGGACGAAGGTAAAACTCACCTGAAGTCTCAGATTTATAGACGGAGATGCTCGGGTACTGGGCGTTTTTATCCGTGGTGGCTGGAGACGGCTGGTATGCAGCTGGTTGTTGTTGTTGTTGTTGTTGTTGTTGTTGGTATCCGGCTGGTTGTTGTTGTTGCTGATAACTGGCTGGTTGTTGTTGGTATCCGGCTGGTTGTTGTTGTTGTTGGTATCCGGCCGGATGTTGTTGTTGTTGGTATCCGGCCGGATGTTGTTGTTGGTATCCGGCTGATGGTTGTTGTTGGTATCCGGCTGGTTGTTGTTGGTATCCGCCTGGTTGTTGTTGTTGGTATCCGCCTGGTTGTTGGTATAAGGCTGGTTGTTGTTGGTATCCGGCTGGTTGTTGTTGTTGGTATCCGACTGGCTGTTGTTGGTATCCGGCTGGTTGTTGTTGTTGGTATCCTGATGACGGTCTTCGCTGAGTTGGACCTGAAGGTCTGGATGGAGGACCAGATGACTAAAGGAAGAGAGGAAGTAATGTTTATTGTTTATTGTTAGACATGGAACAAAGTTACGACAAAGTGACAATAAAGTTCTGGTCAAGTTTGGATAAAGTTCCAATAAGGTTACAAAGTTACGGTTAAGTTAGGACCTTACAAATGACGGTGCTGATTTTGCGTGCTTTTTTATGAAGTCGGTGTAAAGGGCGTTGTTTACCTTGGGACGCATGTTCTTGCTGGTCCAGTCGGCGGTGTAGGCGTCGGTGTATTCGTCCAGGATGTGGTAGAGATCGTAGCATTCGGGCGGCGGCTCTACGTCACCGTTCAAAATGGCCGACGCGCGGATTTCCCGTCCGTAGAACCTGAAGCACAGAAATACTCAAATAAATAAAATACAACAATACTTGAAATGAAGGTTAGCTAGCAGGTTGTGGAAAATCCCACTCCTCCCTCCTCCTGCTCCCAGCTCATCTGTAAAGGCAGCTCACCTGATGCTAACCCTCTCCCCCATGAACACAGGAGCCGGCCTCGTGAACACAGGAGCCGGCCTCGTGAACACAGGAGCCGGCCTCGTGAACACAGGAGCCGGCCTCGTGAACACAGGAGCCGGCCCCGTGAACACAGGAGCCGGCCCCGTGAAACACAGGAGCCGGGCCTCGTGAACACAGGAGCCGGCCCCGTGAACACAGGAGCCGGGCCTCGTGAACACAGGAGCCGGGCCCCGTGAACACAGGAGCCGGCCCCGTGAACACCCTCACCAGCCTCAGCACCCTCACCAGCCTCAGCACCCTCACCACCCTCACCAGCCTCACCACCCTCACCACCCTCAGCACCCTCACCAGCCTCACCAGCCTCACCACCCTCACCAGCCTCACCACCCTCACCAGCCTCAGCACCCTCACCAGCCTCAGCACCCTCAGCACCCTCAGCACCCTCAGTACCCTCAGCACCCTCCATATTCTTCACAGGTAGTTCATTGATCGTACTTGCGGTTGGTGTCTTTGCGTTCGATCAGGCCAGACCCCTCCAGAGAGATGCCAGCGAACAGACCTCTGGACCGACAGTACGTGAACACGGCCGCCGGGCTGCGGATCGACACGTCCGCCTCCACGTTCCTGAACACATCACAGGTGAAGGTGACCGTTACAGACAGTGTACATAACCCACAGGTAGATAACCCACAGGTAGATAACCCACAGGTAGATAACCCACAGGTAGATAACCCACAGGTAGATAACCCACAGGTAGATAAACCACAGGTAGATAACCCACAGGTAGATAAACCACAGGTAGATAAACCACAGGTAGATAACCTACAGGTAGATAAACCACAGGTAGATAACCCACAGGTAGATAACCCACAGGTAGATAAACCACAGGTAGATAAACCACAGGTAGATAACCACAGGTAGATAACCCACAGGTAGATAACCTACAGGTGTCTCACCTTCCGATCGGACCCACGGCCACCGTGCAGTTCCCCCCCAGCGTCAGGTTCCCCCCCTTCGTGAACGCGTCCACGGCCCGGCGCTGATTCAGGATGATCACCAGGTCCGACACCTGGGGGGGGGGGGGGGGGGGGGGGGAGAAACACAGGTGTTACAACAGGTCAACACACCTGCAACAGGTAAACACACCTGCAACAGGTACACACACCTGCAACAGGTACACACACCTGCAACAGGTCAACACACCTGCAACAGGTACACACACCTGCAACAGGTACACACACCTGCAACAGGTCAACACACCTGCAACAGGTACACACACCTGCAACAGGTCAACAGGTAAACACACCTGCAACAGGTCAACAGGTAAACACACCTGCAACAGGTCAACAGGTCAACACACCTGCAACAGGTCAACAGGTACACACACCTGCAACATAGATCATCATTGGACTCACCTCCACCCCGATCTCGAAGCCTCCGCCCAGGCCGGCGATGCCGATGGCGGACGGAGCCGACCAACCTAGAAACAAACGGGAAAACAGACATAGTGACATCACTACAGAACACTCGCGCTCCTATTGGCTAGCGCTCCAACAGAGCTGGCCAGCTAACCAATCAGATCAGACTGGGCTCTGGTTTCAGACAGAGGGTGAAAAGAGGTATGAGACAAATGAAAAATAAAGAGCTTTTTGAACATTAAAGCATGGAGACATGTCACAGTAGAGACAGAGAGACAGAGAGACAGACAGTAGAGACAGAGAGGTCCCAGTAGAGACAGACAGGTCCCAGCAGAGACAGACAGGTCCCAGTAGAGACAGACAGGTCCAGTAGACAGACAGAGAGACAGACAGTAGAGACAGACAGTAGAGACAGAGAGACAGACAGTAGAGACAGAGAGTAGAGACAGACAGGTCCCAGCAGAGACAGACAGGTCCCAGTAGAGACAGACAGGTCCCAGCAGAGACAGACAGGTCCCAGTAGAGACAGACAGGTCCCAGTAGAGACAGACAGGTCCCAGTAGAGACAGACAGGTCCCAGTAGAGACAGACAGTAGAGACAGACAGGTCCCAGCAGAGACAGACAGGTCTCAGCAGAGACAGACAGGTCCCAGTAGAGACAGACAGGTCCCAGCAGAGACAGACAGGTCCCAGTAGAGACAGACAGGTCCCAGTAGAGACAGACAGGTCCCAGTAGAGACAGACAGGTCCCAGCAGAGACAGACAGGTCCCAGCGGAGACAGACAGGTCCCAGCAGAGACAGACAGGTCCCAGTAGAGACAGACAGGTCCCAGCAGAGACAGACAGGTCCCAGCGGAGACAGACAGGTCCCAGCAGAGACAGACAGGTCCCAGCGGAGAGAGACAGGTCCCAGTAGAGACAGACAGGTCCCAGTAGAGACAGACAGGTCCCAGCAGAGACAGACAGGTCCCAGCGGAGACAGACAGGTCCCAGCAGAGACAGACAGGTCCCAGCAAGGTCTGGGTTTCACCAAAATAAAAGATAAGACGTCGGAAGACAAGAGGAGGAATCCCATCAGAGACCAGAGGCTGAAACACTGCAGACGTGAGGTCTCTTATTAAAGTGATTATCATCTCATTAGGGCCGGCCCCTAGTTCACCTGATCACACCTGATCACACCTGATATCTCACCTGATCACGCCTGATCACGCCTGATCACGCCTGATCTCACCTGATATCTCACCTGATCACGCCTGATCTCGCCTGATCACGCCTGATCACGCCTGATCTCGCCTGATCACACGTGATCACGCCTGATCACGCCTGATCACGCCTGATCTCGCCTGATATCACCTGATATCTCACCTGATCACGCCTGATCACGCCTGATATCGCCTGATCTCACCTGATATCACGATATCTCACCTGATCTCGCCTGATCTCGCCTGATATCACCTGATATCACCTGATATCTCACCTGATCACGCCTGATCACGCCTGATCTCACCTGATATCTCGCCTGATATCACCTGATATCACCTGATATCTCACCTGATCACGCCTGATATCGCCTGATCTCACCTGATATCACGATATCTCACCTGATCACGCCTGATCACGCCTGATCTCGCCTGATATCACCTGATATCACCTGATATCTCACCTGATCACGCCTGATCACGCCTGATCTCACCTGATATCTCGCCTGATCTCGCCTGATCTCGCCTGATATCACCTGATATCACCTGATATCTCGCCTGATCACGCCTGATCACGCCTGATCTCACCTGATATCTCACCTGATATCTCACCTGATCACGCCTGATCTCGCCTGATCACACCTGATCACACCTGATCTCGCCTGATCTCGCCTGATCACACCTGATATCTCGCCTGATCACGCCTGATCTCACCTGATATCTCGCCTGATCACGCCTGATCACGCCTGATCTCGCCTGATCTCGCCTGATCACGCCTGATCTCGCCTGATATCGCCTGATCTCGCCTGATCACACCTGATATCACCTGATCTCACCTGATCACACACCTTTAAAACTAGTTCAATTAGAGAGGGAGAACAACAAGGCAACATGGGAACAAGGGGTGAAACAAGAGAGGAAACAGGGAAGCAGAGGAGGAAACAGGAGAGGAAACAGGAGAGGAAGCAGAGTAGGAAAACAGAGTAGGAAACAGAGTAGAAACAGAGTAAACATGAGTCCTTACGTCTGTCCCCCAGCCTGGCGATCACGATGCCGCTGCCCCCCCGGGCCGTGATCATGAAGCCGGCCTTGATGACGGAGATGATGGCGAGGCCCTCTGCCTTCGCTATCACATGAGCTGAAACACATTCAACATTTAGAGAGTCAATAAACCAACATGCCCCCCCCCCCCCCCCCCACATGGAGTCTTCCTTACGGGGGATGAGTCGGTCAGTCAGCCCCGTTCGGTTTGAGATCTCAGTGAAATCTCTCAGGATCTTCGCCGCTTTCTTGGCCTCCGACTTCAGGTTGGACGGGATGGGGTTATTCACTGAAACACACAATAACACACACAATAACACACACACAATAACACACACACACACACACACACACACACAATAACACACACACTAACACACACACTAACACACACAAACACACACACTAACACACACAAACTAACACACACACACTAACACACACACACACACACACTAACACACACACAAACTAACACACACACACTAACACACACACTAACACACACACACACACACACTAACACACACACAAACTAACACACACACACTAACACACACTAACACACACTAATACACACTAACACACACTAATACACACACACACACACACACACACACACACTAATACACACACACTAACACACACACACACACTAACACACACACACACTAACACACACACTAACACACACACAGAGTCAGTCCGACCCCCCAGGCACAGATTGATCCTTTTATTTTTAATATCAATGATTCATTTTAGGTTTAAATGTAATTTTCTTAGATTATTTTTGTATTTTTACTTTTCAATTATTATTTTTCACTATATATTTATTATTATTTTTCCTCCATTTAATTGTTGTATATTAATATTACCATGATGTATTATTTGTATGTATTATGACACTTGTTTGCAGCCAGTGTGTATTCAGTAGAAAGATATGAATACAACACTTTCAGATTTCCCACCAATGACACGCTGTGTAAAACACTTAACTCTTTGACCCCCATCACTCTGTGGACCTGACTGCGGCACAAAGAGGGAAGTCACAGCCCCTCAAAGAGCTCCTTGTTGATGTTAGCTTCATCTAATCTCATCTGAATCTGTGCCCAAAGATCAGCTAACGTTTACAGACGCTCCGAGGCTCTGCTTGTGGAGGCAGACTAACTCTGAGCTCTGAGCGGGACGTACAGAGGAACCATGAAGGTGAGCTGTGGTTCCTGTCCAAAGATCAGCTAACGTTTACAGACGCTCCGAGGCTCTGCTTGTGGGATACATATTGGACTGCAATTCAAACTATAAATAAGAAACTAATGATTAATTTTCAAAATCATTTATAAAATTAGAGGAAATTGCTTCCAGTAAATGTCCTTTCCCTTTCAGGTGTGGTTCCTGTTAAACTGGGTTCTCCTGATCTCCTCTGGCTCTGTGTGATCAGCTGATTGTTGGCGTGTCGTCATCTGTCAGGAATGTGCCGAGAGGCATGTTGGCAGACCGGTCTCTGACAGCACATACCATCGAGCTAATGGGTTAACTGGGAGGTTCTGCTGGTTCTGCTGGTGTTCCAGGGGGTTCTGCTGGTTCTGCTGGTGTTTCAGGAGCTCATTCTGTTCTGTGAGTGTTTCAGGAGGTTCTGTTGGTGTTCCAGGGGGTTCTGTTGGTGTTTCAGGAGGTTCTGTGAGTGTTCCAGGGGGTTCTGTTGGTGTTCCAGGGGGTTCTGTTGGTGTTTCAGGAGGTTCTGTGAGTGTTCCAGGGGGTTCTGAGAGTGTTTCAGGAGATTATGTTGGTGTTCCAGGGGGTTCTGTTGGTGTTTCAGGAGATTATGTTGGTGTTCCAGGGGGTTCTGTTGGTGTTTCAGGAGATTATGTTGGTGTTCCAGGGGGTTCTGTTGGTGTTTCAGGAGGTTCTGTGAGTGTTTCAGGAGATTCTGTTGGTGTTCCAGGGGGTTCTGTTGGTGTTTCAGGAGATTCTGTTGGTGTTCCAGGGGGTTCTGTTGGTGTTTCAGGAGATTCTGTTGGTGTTCCAGGGGGTTCTGAGAGTGTTTCAGGAGATTCTGTTGGTGTTCCAGGGGGTTCTGAGAGTGTTTCAGGAGATTATGTTGGTGTTCCAGGGGGTTCTGAGAGTGTTTCAGGAGATTATGTTGGTGTTTCAGGGGGTTCTGTTGGTGTTAACCGTTTTTTGGGGGGTCGAATATTAGAATATACATTTGCTTTCCATTTCCCATCCCTAGTTCTAGTCACAGTTGAAGCAGTTTGAATCACCGTATATGTTCTAGTTGGCTCTAAGGAGGTTCCTAGGCAAACATTCACTGGGGGCCCCTCGAACCAGCTTTTCATCCCAAATTGTCCCACCCACATTGAGGATGCTTCCTACGCCCATGGTTCTGATGACCTCTGAAGGTATATTCATCTATGAAGAGTTTCTTTAGGTCCAATAGGACGTTCTAGTTTCCTACGATGGGGGTTCTAAACGTCTTTGAGGAGGTTCTATCTTTTACCTATGAGGGATTCTATTGGTCTATTTCTATTGAAAAGGTTCTAGTCATTAAGGAGGTTCTTTTGGTCTGATTTGTCTTTGGGAAGTTTGGAGTTTCTCATATCTCTGTGTGGATACTCCCCTGGTTAGGAGCAGCAGTGACTCGTCACCAGCTGATGAGCTCATTGGGAGGAGACTCAGGTCTGACTGGAGCTTCAGGAAGTCGTTAAAACCACTTTAATCAATTAACTCTGACTCACACATCAATGACGTCATCTCTGCTAGACGACTAATTAACCAATCACAGGCCCCGAGCCCCAACTCAACATTTGTTTACATAAACACAGTCTGATGAGACCACAGAGTTGAATTAGCTCTAACACACATCGGTCAGTGTCAGTAGGTAACACTGTCCTGTAACAGAACCAGGACTCAAACCAGAACATCTTTACAGACTGTTTCCTGAAGAGGCTGCACTGAGAACCACCAATATGTGTGGAGCTCTGAAGGAGAGCTGGCTAACGTTAGCGGTTAGCGACAGGTACGCTGAGGTTCCATGAAGCGTGTTCAATACCTGACAGAAACCCAGTGTTTCCCCCACCATTGTCTTGAAGGGGAGCTGCGCCCCGCCAACGGAGCCCCGCGCCCCCCCTGAAATTCAAGGTGTTTAAAAAAATATATATTTATTTTAATTACATTTTTTTTTAAATATAGATATATATAGCACCAAATTGCAACTAATCTATATCTACTGTCACTTTTCACATTGAACATGTGCTCTTTTATTAAATAAACTAAACACTTTCATTTGAAGTTGTGAGTTTAGTGTTTTTGACCCAAAGAAACACTGATGCCTTCATCAATAACAATCATCCACAGCTCCTCCCTCTGCTCCAGAGGATCTAAACAATATATACTCAAGTACTGTACTTAAATACATTCTGAGGTACCTGTACTTTACTTGAGTATTTCCATTTACTGTGTACTTCTACTCTAGTTCAGGGTTCAAGTACAAGATCTGAGTACTTCTCCTTTTACTCAAGTACAGGATCTGAGTACTTCTCCCGCCTCTACTCAGGTAGACAGGTGAACAGACCAACAGGTGAACAGACCAACAGACCAACAGGTGAACTTACTTCTCTCTGCTGTTTTCCTCCTCTTTCCTTCCTTTCCTCTGTTTTCTCTTCACCTGTCGACAGGTGAGCAGCGCGAGCCTCTCCTCTCTTCACTTCCGCCTCGTTGCCGGAAACCACGCACGTCACGTCACGTAAAAAAAACATAAACATGCAGCGTGGTCGTCAGGGAAACAGCTGGGCGCACTCCCGTGACGTGAGCGCGTCCCGAG
>NW_022987423.1:0-24197 GCF_902827165.1 Trematomus bernacchii
GACCTCCGTCCTGATTATCGAAGTCCTCTCTGGATCCTCGACCTCCTCCTCCTGGAGCTCCTCGAGAGCCTCCTCGTCCTGCAGGGGACAGGGGGAGTTAACACTTGGGGGAGGGGGGGGGCATTGAGGAGGCGGGGCTTGTTAGTCGACCATCAGCCAATCACAGAGCAGATGTTAAGGAGAAGAACCTCAAGCAAGTTACATTTCATGAGATTTGCTCGGGATGAAAGATGGAGGTGAAGATGACTCCTCCTCTGAGTCTCACTTTTTATATTTAGTTTTACAGTTTTTAAACTATTGCCAATCGTTTGGGGCCGTACCAAATGTTTGGATTCTTTTTAAGAATCTTTGAAGAATAAAATGTGTAAATGTCTTCGATAACATTTTTAAAAAATAATTACAAATTGTCAACAAAAAAAATTATTCACTCAAATCTATTCTGTGTTAATTTAAATACATTTTTAAAGCAAAGTCATTTTTACTCAGAGGAGAAACAACTGAAGAAGAAAACAGGACATCACTCACTCTCTCCAACTCTCTCTCTCTCTCTCTCTCACACACACACACACACACACACACACACGTACCTCCGCCGCCGCCTCCTCGCACGTCATCTTTCCGGAAGTCGAAGCCCCCTCCTCCGCCCCCGCCTCGGCCGCCCCCTGGGCCCCCCCTCTCTTGTCTCCGCCCTTCTGCGATGTCGACCCTCAGAGCCTTGTGATCCAGCAGCTGAAGCAGAAGATGAAGATGAAGAAGATGAAGAAGACTTAATTCATTCATTAATGTCCAAAGAGAAATTATTTTTACAGAGGTGAGAAGTCGCGTGTTACTGTTGAGCTCGACTGTACGAGTATGTAGTGTCTCTACTTTAAAGAGTCCTCTCCTGCTGATGTTCAGGTGTATATCAGTATGTAGTGTCTCTACTTTAAAGAGTCCTCTCCTGCTGATGTTCAGGTGTATATCAGTATGTAGTGTCTCTACTTTAAAGAGTCCTCTCCTGCTGATGTTCAGGTGTATATCAGTATGTAGTGTCTCTACTTTAAAGAGTCCTCTCCTGCTGATGTTCAGGTGTATATCAGTATGTAGTGTCTCTACTTTAAAGAGTCCTCTCCTGCTGATGTTCAGGTGTATATCAGTATGTAGTGTCTCTACTTTAAAGAGTCCTCTCCTGCTGATGTTCAGGTGTATATCAGTATGTAGTGTCTCTTCTTTAAAGAGTCCTCTCCTGCTGATGTTCTGGTGTATATCAGTATGTAGTGTCTCTACTTTAAAGAGTCCTCTCCTGCTGATGTTCAGGTGTATATCAGTATGTAGTGTCTCTACTTTAAAGAGTCCTCTCCTGCTGATGTTCAGGTGTATATCAGTATGTAGTGTCTCTACTTTAAAGAGTCCTCTCTTCATACTCACAGCGCCGTCGTACGTCAACGCTTCCTTTAGAGACTCCAGATCTTCAAACTCCACATAACAGAAGCCTGAAGAAGAGAAGGAAGCACACACGGAGGGGAACGGGATCAGAAAGGGACGATTCTAGGTGATAGGAAAGGAGCTTCAATGCTTCCTTTGTTATCCCCTTTTGAGGAAACACCAGAACATTCTTCAGGAAAGGAGATAATGCTGTCCCACGATTCCTTGCAAGGAGTTGTGGGACAGCAGTATCTCCTTTCCTTTCCTGAAGGATAGTCCGGTGTTTCCTAAAGGGGATACCAAAGGAAGCATTGAAGCTCCTTTCCTATCACCTAGAATCAGCGCGCTCTCATCTCGGCTGCAGGTCTGGATCAGGAATGATATTCAATCTAATATTTCATAATCCACTCCTGGGTGTTGTTGAGAAAGTGCCGAAGTTTTATTCAGTATTTGTTGTAGGATCTAAACTCGGTCCGCTTTGACAAACTAAAATACTCTTACATTTACAAAAAAAGGATCATATAATAAATGTGAAAACATCCATTCTGCATAAACAGTACATTTAGATAGAAATGGTGCTTTTACTCAATTAATGGAACCAAGTACTTCTTCCAATGCTTTCCTTTGCTAATGAATGACACACGAGAGAAAGTATTTATTAAATAAGGACAAATTAAAGTATTTTATAACTAAGCAAACCAAAGATAAAAGGCATCATGGGGACGTAAGAGCGTTCGCAGAACAAATCGGAGGATGAAGTTGTTTAATCCTAACTGGGTGTTTACGGTTTCAGGGTCTATGCAGGAGTCCTGAAGTCACATGGAAAACCTCTTAAGACCTTTTCTAAGACCCTTTCCATACATTTTAAGACCTCATCGCCACTTTGAGTTTTAACCGGTTACCTTGGCGACACACTTTACCTCACATTGACTATATACAGTATTGATTGTCCTTCCTCCTTATCTTCCAACCATTTGCGGTATATTTGGAACTTTAAGTATTTTTGGAACTTTAAGTATTTTTGGAATTTACGGTATTTTTGGAACTTTAAGTATATTTGGAATTTACAGTATTTTTGGAACTTTAAGTATTTTTGGAACTTTAAATATATTTGGAATTTACGGTATTTTTGGAACTTTAAGTATATTTGGAACTTTAAGTATATTTGGAATTTACGGTATTTTTGGAACTTTAAGTATTTTTGGAACTTTAAATATATTTGGAATTTACGGTATTTTTGGAACTTTAAGTATATTTGGAATTTACGGTATTTTTGGAACTTTAAATATATTTGGAATTTACGGTATTTTTGGAACTTTAAGTATATTTGGAACTTTAAGTATATTTGGAATTTACGGTATTTTTGGAACTTTAAATATATTTGGAATTTACGGTATTTTTGGAACTTTAAGTATATTTGGAATTTACGGTATTTTTGGAACTTTAAGTATATTTGGAATTTACGGTATTTTTGGAACTTTAAGTATATTTGGAATTTACTGTATTTTTGGAACTTTAAGTATATTTGGAATTTACGGTATTTTTGGAACTTTAAGTATATTTGGAACTTTAAGTATATTTGGAATTTACGGTATTTTTGGAACTTTAAGTATATTTGGAATTTACAGTATTTTTGGAACTTTAAATACATTTGGAATTTACGGTATTTTTGGAACTTTAAGTATATTTGGAATTTACGGTATTTTTGGAACTTTAAGTATATTTGGAATTTACAGTATTTTTGGAACTTTAAGTATTTTTGGAACTTTAAATATATTTGAAATTTACGGTATTTTTGGAACTTTAAGTATTTTTGGAATTTACAGTATTTTTGGATCTTTGGACCCTTTCCACACATTTTAAGACCTCATCGCCACTTTGAGTTTTAACCGGTTACCTTGGCGACACACTTTACCTCACATTGACTATATACAGTATTGATTGTCCTTCCTCCTTATCTTCCAACCATTTGGACGCAGACTTGCGTTTCCCCATAACGATGTTGTTTAACAACCGGCGTAAACGGACCTTCGCGCGCTATCAAGCAGTGAGCGTGCGATGTCCTGTTCAGACGACGTCAAACCCAACGGGATGCCATCAATAAACTACACAGAATCACACTACACACCTACGCAATGATTACATTCAGGCAGACTGTAGAATACAACCTCTTTGGACCATTTATATACTTATTGAAAACAAGCTACAAAATGTAATACCTTGGAAAATGCCGTTTAATACTTTTTAATAGCCTTAACTTTCGCTAAATTGATTTATCAACTTTTAATACTTTTTAAGACCCCGCGGACACTCTGGGTTTATTATTTATCTTGTCTTGATTACCATTTACCTTTCATGTATTTGTTTGTTTATTTATTTGTTTGTTTTTCAATAACAAATGTATTGTTTTAAGCAACAAATATATATATAGGTGTTAATAATTGAGTTTTTGGGAGAAGAGGTGGGATTAAATACCTTTTCGGATGTGTATTAGGTCGATTATTTGTTTATATATAATTTGTAAGTCAGTTATGTTTTTGTTTATCAATTTGATACTCCTTAAGTTTGTACAGTATCACAATTCTCATGTTTCATTTCATTATTATTTGTTTACACATTCGAAATAAATCAAATCAAGGTTTCCGGTACGGATCGGGCCTTGCCAGCGACTTCGTGGCACTGACCTTTGAACTTGTCTGTTTCTTTGTCGCGGACCAGCCTCACGCTGCGCATGTTGAGCTCTTTGAAGATGATGTCGATGTCGCCCTGCACGGCGTTCAGCGGCAGGTTCCCAACGTACGCCGTGAAGGGAGGCTCCGTGGGAAGCTCCTTCTGCTTCCTGCCGCCTGCCCGGGGCCTGGGGGGGGGGAACAATTACTACAACTATAACAGAATATATCTGTATTGTCTTCATACAAAGTACAACGGCATTTCTTTGGCAACTCTCACTGCAGTAAAAAAATAGACACAATAAATAAGAGTGGTAAAAAGCAGAGCGATGACAGAGCAACGAGATAACATGTCAATGAGCATATTCACACTTAGTCTAGAAATATATATTAGTAAAATAGCCATAAGTATTTCTAAATAGTTGTGGTTGCAGTCTTTGAGAAGTGTGTGTGTGTGTGTGTGTTCACAGTTGTTGTAATGTGCTCTAATAATAATAATAATGCTTGATTTAATATTTTAAAGATGAATGTATGTATGCATTTTCCTTGTGTAATAAGCTTAAAATAATCCAAGTTATAACAGTTGGGATATATGTGACTATTAAAAATTCTCTACCTACCTATCTATCCACCTACCTGCCTATCTATCCACCTATCTATCTACCTATCCACCCACCTACCTATCTATCCACATACCTATCTACCTATCTATCCACCTATCTATCTATCCACATACCTATCTACCTACCTACCTACCTACCTACCTATCTATCTATCTACCTATCCATCTATCCACCTACCTACCTACCTATCCATCTATCCACCTACCTACCTACCTACCTACCTACCTACCTATCCATCTATCCACCTACCTACCTACCTACCTACCTACCTACCTATCCATCTATCCACCTACCTACCTACCTACCTACCTACCTACCTACCTATCCATCTATCCACCTACCTACCTACCTATCTATCTACCTATCCATCTATCCACCTACCTACCTACCTATCCATCCATCTACCTACCTATCTATCCACCTACCTACCTATCTACCTACCTATCCATCTATCCACCTACCTACCTACCTATCCATCTATCCACCTACCTATCTACCTACCTATCTATCTACCTATCCATCTATCCATCTATCCACCTACCTATCTACCTATCTATCCACCTACCTACCTATCTACCTACCTATCCATCCATCTACCTACCTATCTATCCACCTAACTGCCTACCTACCTACCTACCTACCTAACTATCTTAATCAATGGGAACCGGTCAGTCAGTACGCCTGTTGGAAACACCTTATCACAGCTAATGGTGCTGATGTCAATCGTGAAAGTAAACAGTTGTAATGTTGGAAGTCAAAGAAATGACCGTTGTCGCTGCAGGGACACGAGGAGGTATGAATATCAGGGGGTTGTTATCTTTACAATAATACATATGTTTTAAGATCCCTGCAATTAATGTACCGTTTGAGTGTCAGTTTACAAATATATATATTATCCATTCTTTTAATACTAATAACATTAGAGCAGGTGCATTGTAATCTACTCATAACAGGATATAATACATCTGTGTTCTTGTTTTTTAACTAAACTTGTGACTTTGTTAGCAAATAAATAAAGTAAAATCTGTATCTGTTCCTCGAGGAGACTCAGCAGCCTGAAGCCAACACACTTTAAAAAAGAGGGGACCTATCCTGCTTGTTGTGGTGTTCCCTCTCCTGTAGGTGTTAGTGCATGTAAATGGTCTGCAGAGGCTACAATCCCTGTGTTTCTCTCCCACCCCCAAGTGGCCCAAACACCGCCATTCGATGTTTACTTCCTGAAAATAGTGACATCACTGTGGAACACTCACGCTCCTATTGGCTAGAGCTCCAACACATTGTACATGATAGACTAAGGGGCGGGACATCTGTATCTGGTGACCATTCACAACAGAGCCGGCGAGCTAACCAATCAGACTGGGCTCTGGTTTCAGAAACAGGGTTAAAATGTGCGCTGCAGCACAGGCAGTATGAGACAAATAAAGAGCTTTTTGAACATTAATTAATGAAGACATGTCCCAGTAGAGACTCTAGTCATATGAAGCAGGACATGAGCAGGATGTGTCCCCTTTAAGTGATCGGTAACAGATCGATACCCAGCCTCATGTCTGGAGGAGACGCTGCGGACACATGATGCAGCCATGCGGGCAGCCTGCACCTGATTCAACACATTATATTGCCATACGTCAGTATAAAGTACATCAATCTAGATATCCATGTACTGTACAGGTATATAACGCGCAGTTGCACTTTACGATGAAACGCTCAGCTCACCTACATATTAAGAAACTATACATACAAACAAACGTATGAGATAAAAACCTAGCATAAGAACATTTTACAGATATTAAAACAATTCCTGTCTCGGAATAAAAGTGCTGTAAAACTACCCCGGGATCTCCGTTTAAAACACGTTATTTTTCGGGTGTATTTCCCCCACATGTGTGTGCGTCAGACCGCGGTGTTTCCTGCCGCTGCGCCCGGCCTCCCCCCCCCCTCATGTCCGGCCTTCTGAGGGAGGGCCAGTCGGGGCCTGGTCCTCCTCACACACAGAGAACCGGGGAACACAGCACTATTTTCCGGCTCTCTGTCCGCGGTTGTCCGTGTGGAGGAAGTGTTGCCGGAGGAGACTCACCCTCTGCCGCCGCCGAAGCTCCCGTAGGCCCGGTCCCGATCCTCGTAGTTGTCGTAGTCCGCCATCACTGCTGCTGTGTGTCGGAGGAGGAGGTCCTTCACGTCACACGGGGAGCGGGTTGAGCTGTCCTCAGAGCGCCTGTCCGGGAAAAACACTGTCACTTTATTTTTTTATTAGTCAATTTATTGAACATGTCAGAAACAAAACAAGCAACAATAATAATAATTGTAATAATAATTTTAAGGCAAGGCAAGGCAAGTTTATTTATATAGCACCTTTCAACACAAGGCAATTCAAAGTGCTTTACAAAAATGGAAGACATTATGAAAATGGCATTTAAAATCAGTCATTAAAAAGAAAAGATAATAAAATAAACATTAAAAGAAAAAATACATGGATAAAAGTTAAAAGTTACAGTGCAGTTTAAGATGTGAATAGTTCAATTAAAAGCAGCGGCAAAAAGAAAAGTCTTCAGCCTGGATTTAAAAGTAGTAAGAGTTGCAGCGGACCTGCAGGTCTTCTTAACAAAGAAAAGCACAAAAAAAACCTCAAAAAGTCTCTGTCAAGAGGGGCAAGAAGAAGAAGCTTAAACACTTTTCTGGTCCTACCCCATCTAGCATAAATCTTTCTTGAAAATAAAAGATTAGGAAATCGTCCTCAGCATGGTGATATTGGATTCATTGTTTAAAACAAATAAAAAATAGTGTACAAAACAACCAAAAATAAATAACTTGTCTTTTAAGAAATAACAAGTATGAGTTCACAGGTCCTGCTCAGAACCAGGACAGATACAATGGACCTTTAATAATCCCCATGGGGAAATTCAGTAGTTCAAACAGTAACAGGGTAAGAAATGAGCGCCTGTCCGGGAACACACTAGATTCAAGATTCAAGGCTTTTTATTGTCATTTGTGCATAGCTACAGTGTCGATATGACAATGAAAGGTTGCTAACAAATTATCTCAGTATTATAAAGTAAAATGTTACTGTGCCTGTGGGTATGTTTATAATATTATGTCCACTTGTAATGTTTTGTTTGGCCTTATGATGGCGAAAATTGGATGACCATTTCAGTTTTCATTTCATACAGCACTGTAAATTGCATGAAATTATGAGCTGTTTTGTTTTGTTGTATGTATGTTTATGTATGTTTTGTGTGTGTGAGGACCCCGGGAAGAAGAGCCAATGCTCATGCTAGTGCTAATGGGGATCCTAATAAAGACATAAAGACTTAGGTCACAGGCTCCTCCAACAGTGCAACAACAATAAAACTGAAAATAGTAAATAAAATATAATATAATAGAAATAGTGCAGAATAGTCTATATACAAGTAATTGAAATATTGATATATATAAGTTGCAAACAGATGAATGTACCACTTTATTATAAGATAAGATAAGATAGACCTTTATTAATCCCCGTCAGTAGTTCAAACAGCAACAGGGTGAGAATGAAAAACAGCACAGATTCACACAAGATTAGAGATTAATACAATTAAAAGATCAAATAAAAATAAAATGATATACACTTAAAATAATAAATGAATTAAAATGAACATATATACATATTTGGGGCATACATATTAGATATATTTACAGGTATGTGTGAAAACAGTGTGTTTTTTTATATTATATTACTCACAAAACACATCTTCCAGAAATAATAATATTCAAATAATGATATGATAAAAACTAGAACCAGTTACCTCTCCCAGTTCCCAAAGGTTAAATAAATCAATGTTAAAATCAGGAATTTAACATTTTAAAAACATTATTGTATTACTCTCATATATATATATATATATCAAATATCCTATATATTTTCTTTTTTTTAAAACTCTGAATTGTAGTGAAGTAGAAATACAAAGTAGTATAAAATAGAAATACTCAAGTGAAGTACAAGTACCTCAACATTGTACCCACCGTGACACGGGGGTCACATGAACTTTAAATGTTCTGGAAAGTTCCTTAGCTTTAGCCTTTAAGTCCCTCAGTGACACCCTGAACAGTCTGGGGGGGTCATGGTCCAGGTCATGTGACTTTGTGTTCCCATAGCAACATGTCCAAGATGTCCATGTGCCAGGTTAACACATGTGACAGAACGAGCTACATTTCAAAAGCTTTTTTTGTTTGTTGCTAAAGGTAAAATTCAAGCCATTTAAGAATGAAAATGCTTACATAACATGTCCTTTATTACATTTAACCTGTTGTGGAAACATTTCTTGATCAAATTGATATGAAACAAATGAGACAAACATTGCTGTGACACTGCTGTCACATCGGGACTTTAACCCTAAACGTTCACAGTAAACCCGGAGTGACATATATGCACAATTAGAAATATGATTATGATCTGCTCAGTCAAATTAGCTGATTCAATTATATTTAGTT
Source organism: Trematomus bernacchii (assembly GCF_902827165.1). Lineage (NCBI taxonomy): Eukaryota > Metazoa > Chordata > Actinopteri > Perciformes > Nototheniidae > Trematomus > Trematomus bernacchii. Next base: position 9,161 of record NW_022987423.1, read on the forward strand.
AATATATTCTTTATTCTTCAATTCAAATAATGTTCAAACTAATTTAAACCAAAAAATCATCCTCATTAATGAAGTTATATATAAGAGTTATTTTACCATTAAAGCCCAATGTGACATATATGTCACATTTCAGATCTCTGACACTAGGGGGGGTTACTTGTCAGAAATGTGTAGGTGGTCTATTTAGTCTAAATGATGTTCCCCTTAATTTCCCCAAAAGTAGCTAACTTATGGGTTAAGGACAGTACTTGAGAAAAATATACTTAGTTACTTCCCACCTCTGACTGGGAGACACACAAAAGATGCATACTTTTTTTAAAGCTAAGAAAAAGAGAGAAAAACAAAAGGTGACCTTACAAAAAATAATGTGAAATACACAGTTAGGGTTATATCATTACACTACATAACACACACCTGCCCACCTTTAGCCTTTCATAAAAGCTCATCCGGCATCAATCATCTCGTCTCTTTGTGAGATGAATGTATTTATGCATTTGCCTCTAATCTAAATTATAACAGATGGGATTTCTGTTTAAACAAAAAACTGTTTTCTGTAAATAGTGTAAAAATAATCAGATACAAGTCAAAGTCCTGCATTCATCCTCATACATGTAAAAGTGAGAGAAGAGAATCATGAATATTATTATAGTTATGATGTTCATCAGGGGGGGGGGGGGATATATATGGCATATATATATGCCATATATATCATTTTGCTTTACACTACAGGTGAAAATGGAAGCTGCCCAGTCACTGAAATAAAGACGGATATTATTTATGTTACAAGTTGTCAGTTTAAATATGAAACTAAGCAAGAGGTGCAAAAAGTTCTTTATTTTGTTACTTTATTCAAGAAAAAATAGGAACATGACAACATATTCACTAAACCATTCATTAGTGGTGCACAGACAAAGTAGAAAGTAAAACAAAAGCAGGTATTTAAAATAAAATATATCCAAATTGTTTTTATTGCCTTCAGAATTATGTGTTTTTTTAATTGTGGTTTCATACTGATGGAGTTCTGGCTAGAAACTGTGTCAGTGGGTATTTCTCAATGTCGAGGATGCTTCCTTGGTAGGACAAGTCCCTATACGAGTCAGGTCCATCAGAGGCTAGCAAGTGTGCAGGTGTGCGTCATATGAGAGGCTTACGTCATATGAGAGGCTTACATTTTCCGCCAAAGATTTTGGAAATTGGTCCGTGCGCAAAGCATTGTGGGGATTTTAAGACCGCGGAGGATACACTGGTGCATCCTCGAAATGTCTTGCAGCGAAGGATTCAGTCCTCGGTAGAATTCCAAGGATCCTGGACATTGGAACAGTCCTTCGGCGGGATTCGATGACGTAGCATCCTTGAAATAGTGGCTTGGAAGCCAATATCCTCGCGATTGAGAAACGGCCACAGCCTCACCAGCCATGAACCTCACCGCACGTCACTGACTACTTCTACTACTGCTACTATTACTTCCTTGACATTGAGAAACACCCAGTCCATCTATTGTATTCTAGTGGATGTTAAATATTCCCATAGATTAAATTAACAACAAGAAGAAATATAAATATCTTCTCCATCCCATCACCTTCAAATTATAAATACATGTCTCTTTCCACAAATGTGATTGTTTGCCCATTTTTCCTTTTTTAACAGGCCGACTGTTCAACATTAAACCAATGACACATTTTTCTTCTTATTCACAGAAAGATTTTTATAAAGGTATTAATCCTCCATTTGTTGATTGATAGTTGTTTCAATTTCATTTTGAGTCTCCATAATGATTGGATTGCATCATTTTCACAAATAAAAACATTTAAACCTGTATATTTCATTATATTATTCTCATAAATGCTGGATTATCTTATTTATTTGTATTTTCTTCTGCCACTTCCTCACAGAGCCCCTCCTCCAACACACACGAACGCACACATGACCAATGAGGGCACGAGATAAGTTTGTGCACAGATGGAAGGCTGACAGGCAGGTAGGCCATCCAGTTATTTTAGCCGGGCCGGCTCAGATGATTGGTCGTGCTTTTTACAGTACTACGGCTTCCACAGATGACATTTATTATGGATTTATTGTCAAAGCACTTAAGATATTCATTGCTATCGGGATGTTAAGAGCATTCCATGGAATATAACAACAAGTGTATCTGAAGTGAATTACCTACCCCACCTTTAACACAGGTTAAAATTAAAATAAATTACGTATTTAATGAATGCAGGGGAACAGGTTTTGAACAATTTCTCGAGTACTAATATCATGGCTTTAAGAAATGAACTTAAATGTATTTATTTAGGATCAACCCCTTGAGATGAACCCTCTCGTTTTCAAGGGGCTTGTAACATCAAGACAGTAAAAAACAAACAAATCAAGTCACAATACAACCAACAGACTACTACAATCACAACACACACATTGTCCAAGTGTGTGTCCACAGAGAGTTCATGAAGAGTTTGTATGTGCTGATTTATCAAAAGCAGGTACAATTCACAGCAAAATAAGAATGAAAGCATCGTATGTTTGGTGGTAAGGTATTCCAATCTGAAGGAGCGCTGAACATAAATGATCTATCTCTAATAAGATATGTGCATTGGACTAATGGGACCAAATACGTTCCAAAAAACAAGACAATAAAATAGAGGTCAAATAATTCTCTTATGCAGTGAGCAAAACATTGGATACAGGACAGACAGATTTGAAGGGGATGAGTGAGTTTGGAAGACCCTCAGGCCGGAGTCGAACCCCCGGTCGCTGCAGCTGGACTGCAGCAGGTTTTCTGAACCTGGTTCTCAGCCAGCGCTTCTTTAGCCAGGTAATGCTCTCTCTTGATCTTCATCTCCACTTCCTCGGGGACATCGGGAACCATCAGGTCGATCATTCGGCCGATGAAGAACACCACGTGCTGAGGAGGGGAGAGGAGGTCAGGGTTAGTGATGTTACGTTCACCAACGATCCGATTCTTTTGAACGGCTCTTTGGTACGAACGAAGGGAACCGAGTCATACTTGGTGAGAGGCGTTCTTTTTATCGTTGGTTCACTGTAGTAGCGTAGGCAGACAGTTACTTTAGGGCGGGCCTGTATGAAATAGGGTGGGCCAGCTTTTTCCAGGGGGAAAAATGACTTTAAGGTAGGTCTGACCTATAATAATAATATATAATAATGCCCATTGCCAAGCATCGTTGTAGCATTTCCCTCAGAATAATGGTGGAAGACCTGACTGATGATATGAATTCATTGAAATCTCCAATATCAACGTAAGAGCTATAAAGACACAAAAATAACAAATACATTTAGGCTCCATCCGTATTAGAATCACTTTAGCATGCTACCAAAAGTGAACTGTAAACAGACAGCAAAGCTACAAAACAGCTTATAAACGAATTAGCACAAAACCCACATTTTTATATTATAGTTAATACCAACTTGGTGCCTCTTCGGGGGGGTGCTAAACTTAAACATAAACTTTATCCTTTACTTTCTCCGTCTTTATATGCAGATTAATCTCCGCTCCTTTTCTCCGTCACGTTGTTTCCATAGCAACAACAACTTCCTGTCAACAGCGTAAACTCGCCTTCAAAATAAAAGCATGTAAATAACACAGGACGTTAACCTAAATTACATTTAACACATATTTAGCACTGCAACGAAAGTAACAAAAACAACGTAATATCCTTTTCAGTTTCACAGAACACAAATTGGGTTATTAACAATCGTTAGGTAACTATTTTATTGCACTAACAGCAACAATAGGTTGTAGCATTCAAACCTGCTCATGGACTTGCAGTGGTCCTCGCTTTGTTTATGTCTCTCCAACGAGTTACGCTGTGCTTCCAGTCTACATATCCCTCGTGAATGCACCTTCAGCTCCTGGGCTGGGGAAATGTCTGCACATTGTACAGAAAAGCGTGTCCCTGCAGGCAGCTCTCTGCCTCTCTCACGTTACTATGGCGCCCGCCGGAAACAACAACCAGTTTTTACCGTAAATGAGTTTGGTTCAGAGGATAAAACACATACAACATTAATTCAACTCGATATTTGTTCACTTGAATTTCACTTTGAATGCTTGGATATTCTCAACGGGTGAATACATTTTTTTATTCCCTCCCCTTTTATTTTTTAAAGAAATTCTCAGTGTGGGCCAATGAGTAAACTGGGTGGGCCTGGGCCTGGGCCCTATGGTGGCTACGCCACTGGTTCACTGCCTGCCATAAATCCACTCGCCTTTAAAGGAACTTGCTTTCCTGAATGCAAATGTTCCGTAGATGATGGCGTAACGCTGCTTGAGTAGTAGTCTGGCTGAGAGATGAAGCAAGTTATACATTTTTCTGTGAGTAAAAGTAGATTTCTGGCGATACAGTCAATCATTACCCTGGTGATTATTTCTCAGATAAACCTAGTAACCCCGCCCCCTTAAAAAAAAACTGCTCTTTTGAACGGCTCTCAGAAAGGAACGGAGCCATGAGATCAGGCTCCCTTCAAAGAGTCGTAATTCCCATCACTAGTCAGGGTGAGGGCACGGTCGGGATGACGTTTAGTCGTCTCATTTAGACACTTGTTGGAAACCTCTGTTTTTAAATCCACCAGTGGGGTATTTACTGACATATTTTATGTCATAGAACGAAACGTTAAAATCTCTTCAGCTTGTGTTAACCACAGATCTTATTTCAGGATAACAACCAGAAACACATTCAGAAAACCATTGAAGAGAGACCAAGGGACAGGAAGTGAGGAAATGCTGAGTCATGTCAGAGTTCAGGACTCATTCCTGCAGTTGGACTCTAAAACAAAACTTAAAACACGGACCTCAAACACGATGACGAAGGCGAGTCGTATGGCGAGGAGGTGATAGTACTCAGGGAGGTAGTGTCCTTCTTCGTCCCTCAAATCCAGATACCTGTTCAGCACAGCATAGAAAACAACAACTTCATCAACAGCTTGCATTTCCTGTTGCGTGTTGTTGGTGACGTTGCCTACCTGCACCGTGTGTTGTTGCTTGGTGATGTTGCCAGAGTGAAGTTGATGAAGCCATTGAGATTGCTGTCTCTGGTGTGGCGGTAGTACAGGCGAGGCAGGAAGGACGAGGTGAAGGCGATGAGGAAAGCCTGAAAACAGGTGTGGAAAAGTTCACATTCTGAGAAGATGAGTCAGCAATTTGAATCTCTAACGCTCATGTGAGACAGACAGGAACTTTGAGGGTGAAATCATAAGGAATGCACAGCTGTATTTCTGTGTTGGACCCTGAAGGCAATAACGTGCAATAACGTCACTGCAGCTCTGTATTCTATTCTATTTTATTTGTATTTACTTGCACTATTTAAACTATTTTATCTGTTTTATTGTGTTGCACTGTTAGAGGAGCCTGTGACTGTAGCTATGTAAACATGACAATACAAGCCTTGAATCTTGAGTATTGTCTCCTGAGAGTCTTACGTTGCTGAAAGCGGCGATGTGTGTGATGAGCTGCCTGAAAACAGGTTTGGAAAAGTTAAGATTCTGAGAAGATGAGTCAGCAATTTGAATCTCTAACGTGAGACAAATAGGAACGTTGAGGGTGAATCATAAGGAATATACATTTGCAGGGATGATCTGTGTTGGACCCTGAAGGCAATAACGTCACTGCAGCTCTGTATTGTCTGCGGAGAGTCTTACGTTGCTGAAAACGGCCACGTGTGTGATGAGCTGCAGGATGGGTAGCCAGATGCCGAGGTCCTGCACTCGCTCCACCACCGGGCGGCGATATTCAGTCACAAACTTCTGAGCATCCAGGCGGATCTCCACCCAGTTATTGATGAGAGCGAAGAAAGGGGCGAGAGGAAACGCCGCCACGAAGATGGTGATGAAACCAAACTGGATCACTGAGGAGGAAGAGGGAGTCGTTACATCTCCGTTAACCCCACCAGTCAGGGAGAAACAGGTGAACAAATCCAGAGGTGGAAGAAGTACTCAGATCTTGTACCTGAGTAAAAGTAGAAGTACTCAGATCTTGTACTTGAGTAAAAGTAGAAGTACTCAGATCTTGTACTTGAGTAAAAGTAGAAGTACTCAGATCTTGTACTTGAGTAACAGTAGAAGTACTCAGATCTTGTACTTGAGTAAAAGTAGAAGTACTCAGATCTTGTACTTGAGTAACAGTAGAAGTACTCAGATCTTGTACTAGAGTAAAAGTAGAAGTACTCAGATCTTGTACTTGAGTAAAAGTAGAAGTACTCAGATCTTTAAGTAAAAGTAGAAGTACTCAGATCTTGTACTTGAGTAAAAGTAGAAGTACTCAGATCTTGTACTTGAGTAAAAGTAGAAGTACTCAGATCTTGTACTTGAGTAACAGTAGAAGTACTCAGATCTTGTACTAGAGTAAAAGTAGAAGTACTCAGATCTTGTACTTGAGTAAAAGTAGAAGTACCAGAGTGTAGGAATACTCTGTTACAGTAAAAGTACTGCATTCAAAATGTTCCTCAAGTGAAAGTAGAAAAGTATTATCATCAAAATATAGTGAAAGTAGCGACAGTGAAAGTAGTCGTTGAGCAGATTGGTCCATTTCAGAATAATATATACGATATGTTTTATAATGATTGATCATGAAAGTGTTCTCAAAGCTGGTAAAGGTGCAGCTAGTTTGAATGACTTTGTATACTGCAGGGTAGCTTGTGGATTTACTCCAGGTGGAACTAAAGTCTGAGTTAAAGGGGACCTATCATGCAAAATGCACTTGTGTACGTCTTTTATACATGAATATGTGTCCCCGGTGTTCCAGGGAACTCACCAAGTGTCAGAAAACACAACCCTCTCTATTTTCCTCCATACCCAAATCTCTAAAAAAGGGGCTGCAACGGATCTGATAAAAACTGATCCAGATTTGAACACTGTCCTGACGTCAGGACGGTGGCGCTACGGCTATTGGGCCAACTCCACCAATCAGGAGGAGACAGCCACGGCCATTGCCGTTCGAAAGCGCTGGAGACGCTGTAGTACATATGCCAGGCCAGTAGGTGGTGCTGTTCTCACTGAATCTGCCCTTGCTAAAACAGGGCTAAAAAAGTGCAAATTGAGCAAAATGAGGCATGGCTAAAATGCATGATCTGTTTGGTATTTTGAAAAAAAATAAGTATAAATATGCCTTATATAGGTATGGTCCTACACTATATTATTCAAATATAGCATGATAGGTCCACTTTAACACTTGATTATATTTCACATCATTCATCCACATCTGTAAAGTAACTAAAGGGATTAAAATACAATACTTGATGCACTTGTAACTCTCACCCATCTCCAGGTATTCGCTGAAGAGTCCCTCGCAGACCAGCAGCTGGTAATCTGCCTCCCAGGGACAAACCTCCTCTTCATCCCCTTCCCCTCCTCCTCTTCATCACCCTTCCCTTCCTCCTCTTCATCCCCCTTCCCTTTCTCCTCTTTCTCCCCCTTCTCCTCCTTCAGCCGAGGACTTCTGTTCCTCTTCTGCCACCACGACTTCAGCTTCCTGCAAAATAGTGAGCTCTCACTTTTACTCGCAGTTAGAAAAGAGACAGGTCAAGTTACATTTTGATTTTGTTCAAAAATAAAATGTTTCTGTGAAATTGTTTGCCTGGAATTTGGGAATATCTGTTATTTTTTCTTAAAAATTTGTAAAATATGAAAAATATTCGAAGAACATCTCTATCTCTAGTGTGTGGAAGAGAAACTCCCTCAGGAGGGAACACAGGGATCTTAGCCGTTGCAGACCGTTTACATGCACAGAAACCTATAGAACAGACTACAGGGCCTCTTTAACTCAAACAGCTTCAACATAAAGTTTGAATATAAAATGTAAAGAAACATCACAGGGTGACAACAATTAAGTTGTTTTTTGTTTATGAACGTGTTTGATTTGTGTTGTGTGTTGTTTTTACGGTAAGAGGAACTCCTGGATGTTGTTGATCAGCTGTTTTCCCACCATGATGATCAGCAGCTCCTGAGCCAATTCAACGAGGCATCCCCCGGCTCCACACTGTCACACAGACACACACACAAAATCACAAATGAGACGACTAAACGCCATCACGCCCACCATTAGCAGCCTTTAGCTTAGCGGTGGTGACGTGAAGTCATGTGACCGTGCTGTAGTTCCTTTATAGCCCAACATTAGTCACCTTTAGCTTAGCGGTGGTGATGTGAAGTCATGTGACCGTACTGTAGTTCCTTTATAGCCCAACATTAGCCTCCTTTAGCTTAGCGGTGGTGACGTGAAGTCATGTGACCGTGCTGTAGTTCCTTTATAGCCTAACATTAGCCACCTTTAGCTTAGCGGTGGTGACGTGAAGTCATGTGACCGTGCTGTAGTTCCTTTATAGCCCAACATTAGCCACCGTTAGCTTAGCGGTGGTGACGTGAAGTCATGTGACCGTGCTGTAGTCCCTTTATAGCCTAACATTAGCCACCTTTAGCTTAGCGGTGGTGACGTGAAGTCATGTGACCGTGCTGTAGTTCCTTTATAGCCCAACATTAGCCACCTTTAGCTTAGCGGTGGTAACGTGAAGTCATGTGACCGTGCTGTAGTTCCTTTATAGCCCAACATTAGCCACCTTTAGCTTAGCGGTGGTGACGTGAAGTCATGTGACCGTGCTGTAGCTCCTTTATAGCCCAACATTAGCCACCTTTAGCTTAGCGGTGGTGACGTGAAGTCATGTGACTGTGCTGTAGTTCCTTTATAGCCCAACATTAGCCGCCTTTAGCTTAGCGGTGGTAACGTGAAGTCATTAGACCGTGCTGCAGTTCCTTTATAGCCCAACATTAGCCACCTTTAGCTTAGCGGTGGTGATGTGAAGTCATGTGACCGTGCTGTAGTTCCTTTATAGCCCAACATTAGCTACCTTTAGCTTAGCGGTGGTGACGTGAAGTCATGTGACCGTGCTGCAGTTCCTTTATAGCCCAACATTAGCCTCCTTTAGCTTAGCGGTGGTGACGTGAAGTCATGTGACCGTGCTGTAGTTCCTTTATAGCCCAACATTAGCCGCCTTTAGCTAAAACATAATGTGTATATATGTACAGTATTAATATACTGCAGACTCACATCTTCGTTGCGAATTCCTAGCAGAGTGTTGTATTTTCCAGGATAACCAACAAACCTGAACAAACACAAACAAATTAACAGCTGGTTACACATTTTTTCTGTTACACAAATGTTTTACAGTACAAAAAGTGTATGTGTTTGTGTCGTTATGGCAGCGTCCTCAAAGAAGGATAAACTACATCCACCATGGTAACATTGTGGATGTAGTTTCGGTACACGCCGCCATCTTGGATCATCACATGTATACGAGGCAACAATGCACAAAGCAGCGATTGGTTTAATCAAAAGCATGCTTACATATTCTGTGCAAGAGCCCTGTTTATTCCTGAATTGATACAGGTGCAAACGCTCAACGGCCCAAATGTTTTGTATTTGCAGCGTTTGGTTTCTGCAGCTTTTAGTAAACGCTGCGCATGTTCCCTCAAGTTGCTGAATGTTTTCTAAACGCTGCGTTTGTTGTCAAGTTGATGAACATGACTCTTCGATTTGTTTTGGTACATTTGTGTTTTTATATCTGCGTCGTTTCTGAAACATCCATTTTCGACAAACCGAGCCAAAGACATTGAGTGATCCGTGTTGTGATTGGTTGAATTATTCCTTACCTGCCTTTGAAGAAGGCGATGTAAACCGGAGACGAGTAGAAGTTGATGAACTGGAAGATGAACACTTTGAGGATGAACATGTCTTCATATTTAGACTGAGTCCGGTGCATCTCTGACGGGAAGAACACAACATATACATAAAGGAATACTACACACACTATACACACTCCTACACACTGTACACACTGTACACACTATACACACTATACACACTGTACACACTCCTACACACTGTACACACTGTACACACTATACACACTATACACACTGTACACACTATACACACTGTACACACTGTACACACACTATACACACTGTACACACTATACACACTATACACACTGTACACACTATACACACTATACACACTGTACACACTGTACACACTGTACACACCAGAATAAATCAATAATGTAATCCTACACATACGCTTTTAATCTGGCAGCGTTGCCTTTAGGTGGTTCTCAACTATCATCAAACATCACACAAATATTTTTGTCCAATTTTACATCCCTACTATGATATTGACAAGTAAATTCCTGTTACTTTTACAATAATGTTCAAATGTTTGGTTTAATCCAGGTGCCTTTGTTGGCTAATGTTGAGGTAACTAGATACATGATTTAAAAAGGCAGAAATAATAAACATAATGGTTAGAAGCCCCAAAAAGTTGCCTCAAACACGGAACAACTGATTATAATAATCAAAAATTAATTTATTATTATTATCTATAAAATATTAAATTGCCAACAGTTTTCAAACAAAGACGCAAAACAGTGAAGATTTTTAAAAACAAGTACAACTGACAATATGTAAAAACTAAAAACTGATAAAAACATTTAAACTAAATCTTCTTCAGTTTTTGTTCACCAGAACTAATCTGAAATGTGTCTGAAATAACTTTTCATTCAATGGCAACATCTAAAACAGAGGGTGAGGAGGGTGAGGAGGGTGAGGAGGCAGGTGTGACTCACCCCAGCGCGTGAGGATGTGAGCCAGCGAGGTGTAAACTTTGGACAACATGAGGATCACCAACAGGTTCAACACAGATCCTGTGATACTGGCTATCCTTGAGGCCTGAGAAAAGACAGAAATGTGAAGTCACTCAGTTGTGGGGTTCCCCAGGGAAGCGTCCTGGAGCCTCTGTTGTTTCTCTTATACCCTAAATAAACTATATATATATAATACATCTTGACGTTTTATTTGATTGGTCATTAGATAATTATTTCCTTTTGAAAAACATGTTTTCGAATAAACCGTTTCTTATAATGTAGTCAAGCATTATTTTACAAATACATGTTTAAAATCATAAAATATGGCAACAAAACTTCAAAAAAATATTTCCTACAACTCATTTTTAGTTATAACTTATAATAATAAAATAGACATTGTCTCAGAACAATTTTAAAGATTTAAAGAAACACTTTAAAACGTTTCCTGTTTTGTTATACTCACAAAGCCGGTTAAAGCGGTGTCCGACTTGTCGATAACGATGGTCAGGATGGTGCGATACAGGATGATGGCCATGAGGAACATCAGCACAACAGCAACCTGCACACAGGTTGTTGAATATCTACAAATCATTTTCACTTTTAGAAAGAAAGAAATCATTAACATCTGGAAAACTCCAACCATTGATTCTTGTTGTCAGCTCCAGTGGATGGAATGGAAACTCAATGTCAGAGCACAGGAGGAAGACATTAGTCGCTTTCACACCAAGTGCTTAGCCAGTACTTGTCCCCGGTACTTGTCCCCGGTACTTGTTCCCCCCGAACTCTTTAGTCCCTGGAACTGTCCTAGCAGATCGCCACCTCTTCTTCTTCTGCTTTGGGTTCACAAAACCTTTCGGAGTTTTACGGGGCGTGGTTTGCAATTCGCCCAGCCAAACAGAAATTGTTAGTGTGGCCGACACACCCACGAACCATTTCCTCCTCAGGAAAGTACCACCTCTCTAGCAGGGACTATCTGGGGGTGAAAAGGTTTGCGCAAACTAAGGACAAGTTCCAGATCCTTTTTGGTGTGAAACCAAATCTCCCCCCCCTATCGGCCTAGTTCAGGGGGGAAAAGTACTCCGGTGTGAAAGCGCCTATTCAGATAATTAACTTAGTACTAAGTACAAATACACTGTTACAAGTAAAAGTCCTGCATTAAAAAGGTTATTCATCAAGTGTCCCTGTGTTTCATTACATCCCAGTGTCAGAGGACAGAGGAGACTCACCATGATGATGATGGCCATGAAGCCGGTCAGCGTTCGGTTGATTCGTTTATTTTCAGGAAAGTAGGGTTCCTCCGCTCCCGTCACCGGGTTCCTGATCGTCATCGGCGCCATGGCCGTGAACTCCGGGCGAGGTCGCTCCTGTGGAGGATGGAGACAGAGATATATAGTACAGGGGTGTGCAAACGTTTTCCAACAAGGGCCACATACAGAAACATATACCAAGGGCTGGGCCACTCACTAGAGGTGTATCGCCTCAAAAGAAATCAATCAAATGTAGGTAAATTATTCTTGATACTTGAAAATGCTTTAAGAAACAAACAGCCTCTGTCACAGCTCTCCACATGGTTTCATTGATTGTGTTGGCAGCTCATTCCTTCAAACAGAAGCTTCAGATTGATTATGATAAGAGGAAATATGAAGGGTTTATTTCAAGGTTATGTACATTTATTATGTCTTATCAACTTAGATTTGTTAGAAAATGTTTTCAACTTGAATTGACTGAATCTATTTGAAAATTTAGCTTATTAACAAATGAATACTGTGTTATATATTTGAACATATATATTTAAGAAGTACAATATAAGACAAGCAGAAGTTTCATTTGTGGGCCATATTCCCTTATACCTTTTTGAATTTGCTGAGGGCCGATTCAAAATGGTCTGCGGGCCGCATTTGGCCCCTGAGCCATAGTTTGGACACCCTAACTACACCCTACATACTGGTATAGTATAACACATTTATTCTTTAACACATTTGTTCCTATACCCAATATGATGACCCAGAGGAGCATCTCATAAATCAGCGATCAACGCGTCCTCATACCTAAACGTAACTGTTTGGTAACGCTGTCTGGTGGATGTGATTGAATACGTCAACTACTGAACTTACGTACAAGTTCGAGTTACTTGTACATTACTTGAGTTTTTTTAATTCTATGCCACTCATTTCATTTCAGAAGCCATTCAAAGTCTGACATGTGTATTTGAATCACCCATCCATCACCCTCCTCCTTATGCTCACTGTGTTGCTACTATATACTCTGCCACTAGAGGTCGCCGTCTAACAAAAAAAACCTAAATACGATTCATACTCAGCTGATTTACAGATCATGTTTTTGGTCTCTCAATTACATTTACCAGTCCCATATATTTAAAAACACTAAGCCTAATTTAGTTGCACATGTCTTATTCACTCATTGTTAATATCTGTATTTGTGGATGTCATTGTTTGTGCTTGTAAAAAACAACCTAATCTAGTCCTGCTTCATCTGCCGTGAGGTTGTCAAATATCACACAAGTTATGTACAGTGCTTGATGTGAGGGGACAAAAGTGCCAGTACTCCCTCATTTACATTGTATACAAATACATTTAAGATACTAGGAGATATTGTTGTGCTTCACAACACAAGTTTTTTTTTAAAAGGGAACCATGTCAATGATTTGATTGCATTCGCTTTAGTTTGTGGTGCTAAAACTCATCAGGGCTGACATGGACATCTGTTTGGGGGGGCCAACAGTCGGGCATTTCATCACCAGGCTGTTGATGGGTCGCTAATGTTGGCTTGCTCCTGGCCTGAACTAATCAACGTAGGGTTTGACTTTTAAAATCTGGCGTGTCATCGTCCGTCTCATCTTCGTGTTAACCTTTTGGAGCCAGGTCAACATTATATTAGTGATGTGACGTTCGCGAACGATCCACTTCTTTTGAACGACTCTTTGGTACGAACGAAGGTGAGAGCCGTTCTTTTTATCGTTGGTTCTCTGCCTGCCATGAATCCACTCGCCTTTACGGCAACTTGCTTTCCTGAATGCAAATGTTCCGTAGATGATGGCGTAACGCTGCTTGAGTAGTAGTCTGGCTGAGAGATGAAGCAAGTTATACATTTTTCTGTGAGTAAAAGTAGATTTCTGGCGATACAGTCAATCATTACCCTGGTGATTATTTCACAGATAAACCGAGTAGCCCCGCCCCCTTAAAAAAAACTGCTCTTTTGAACGGCTCTCGGAAAGGAACGGAGCCTAGACTAGCCGCCGACTAGTAGAGGATGTAGTTTAGGTTCTGTGAGCGTGCAGCTTTGAGAATCTGCTGAGAACGCAATGCTTCCTGGGAAAAGCAGTTTTTTCCCGATTGAATGGCAAACGGATCAATTGAACAGAGCATTGATTAGAGAACCAGCAGCCGGTGAGAAGAGTCGGTACGATACTAAAAGTCACGGTACACCAAAGAGTAAAGTGCTGGTAACAGCCCACTTCAAGCACTGGTTATGTATGATTACATGCACAGTGTACTTAAAGGTCCCCTCTCTTCCTCTTCTTCATCAATATATCACAGGTCTCAGATATATACAGAGCCTGTCTCTGATTGGCTGAAATACCAAACAGATCATTGCAGCATTACCCATAACCCCCTCTGTTTCAGCCCTGTTTCCAAAGAGCTGATTCTCTGTCTGTTACTTTAGATGAAAATAAGGAGCCCCTCCCCACGCCCCTCTGAGAGAGATTTGGTTACAAAGAACTCAATGGTGCTCTAGGAGGAGATTCAGGTGATAAGGTGGGGGGGGGGGTACCTTGGTTGGTGATTGGCTAGAGGGGACACATGTTGATGTAGAAGAGACATGAAGAAGAGGGGACACATGTTGATGTAGAAGAGACATGAGGAAGAGGATTTTGCACAATAGGTGACCTTTAAAGTACGGTAACACAGCAACAGGAGAGATAGAGATGGAGAGACACAGAGACCAACTCCAACAAAGTGGCTCAAAAGTAGGCGAGTTAATAACAAGAGAGGCGAAGTTACGATGCCAATTTGTTCCGCTCCCACTCCCTCACATTGTCTGGTTGGGTTTCCCCGTCTCCTCCCATCACGTCATCCTCGCTGCCATCTGTGGCATTTGATACGCAGCATTTATCATTTTATTAGCCTGTTTTGCCAAGTTAAACAAGATTTGGTATAATAGGTGACCTGTAAGACCTGTGAGACAGGTGTGGTGTGAGACAGATGTGGTGTGAGACAGGTGTGGTGTGAGACAGATGTGGTGTGAGACAGGTGTGGTGTGAGACAGGTACCTCGATGTCCTGGAATTCGGAGCAGTCCCAGCGGTGAGACAGGCTTGAACAGGTTCTCTTCCAGAACTCCAGGAAGGTGACGGCCCACAGAGACATGAAGGCACTG
>NW_022987424.1:0-15000 GCF_902827165.1 Trematomus bernacchii
CTGACATCTAGAGACACACCATACAATGACATCTAGAGAACACCACCATGCACTAACATCTAGAACAACACCATGCACTAACATCTAGAGAACACACCATGCACTAACATCTAGAGAACACACCATGCACTAACATCTAGAGAACACACTAACATCTAGAGAACACACCATGCACTGACATCTAGAGAACACACCATGCACTAACATCTAGAGAACACACCATGCACTAACATCTAGAGAACACACCATGCACTAACATCTAGAGAACACACCATGCACTAACATCTAGAGAACACACCATACACTGACATCTAGAGAACACACTAACATCTAGAGAACACACCATACACTGACATCTAGAGAACACACCATGCACTAACATCTAGAGAACACACCATGCACTAACATCTAGAGAACACACCATACACTAACATCTAGAGAACACACCATACACTGACATCTAGAGAACACACCATACACTGACATCTAGAGAACACACTAACATCTAGAGAACACACTAACATCTAGAGAACACACCATACACTGACATCTAGAGAACACACCATACACTGACATCTAGAGAACACACTAACATCTAGAGAACACACTAACATCTAGAGAACACACCATGCACTAACATCTAGAGAACACACCATACACTGACATCTAGAGAACACACCATACACTGACATCTAGAGAACACACCATACACTGACATCTAGAGAACACACTAACATCTAGAGAACACACTAACATTTAGAGAACACACCATGCACTAACATCTAGAGAACACACCATGCACTAACATCTAGAGAACACACCATACACTGACATCTAGAGAACACACACTAACATCTAGAGAACACACCATGCACTGACATCTAGAGAACACACCATACACTGACATCTAGAGAACACACTAACATCTAGAGAACACACCATGCACTGACATCTAGAGAACACACTAACATCTAGAGAACACACTGACATCTAGAGAACACACCATACACTGACATCTAGAGAACACACTAACATCTAGAGAACACACCATACACTGACATCTAGAGAACACACCATGCACTGACATCTAGAGAACACACCATGCACTGACATCTAGAGAACACACTAACATCTAGAGAACACACCATGCACTGACATCTAGAGAACACACCATGCACTAACATCTAGAGAACACACCATGCACTAACATCTAGAGAACACACCATGCACTGACATCTAGAGAACACACTAACATCTAGAGAACACACCATGCACTAACATCTAGAGAACACACCATGCACTAACATCTAGAGAACACACCATGCACTGACATCTAGAGAACACACTAACATCTAGAGAACACACCATGCACTGACATCTAGAGAACACACCATGCACTGACATCTAGAGAACACACCATGCACTAACATCTAGAGAACACACCATGCACTGACATCTAGAGAACACACTACACGATCTAGAGAAACACACCATGCACTAACATCTAGAGAACACACTAACATCTAGAAAACACCATGCACTGACATCTAGAGAACACACTAACATCTAGAGAACACACCATGCACTAACATCTAGAGAACACACTAACATCTAGAGAACACACCATGCACTAACATCTAGAGAACACACTAACATCTAGAGAACACACCATGCACTAACATCTAGAGAACACACTAACATCTAGAGAACACACCATGCACTGACATCTAGAGAACACACCATGCACTGACATCTAGAGAACACACCATGCACTGACATCTAGAGAACACACCATACACTGACATCTAGAGAACACACCATGCACTGACATCTAGAGAACACACCATGCACTGACATCTAGAGAACACACCATGCACTGACATCTAGAGAACACACTAACATCTAGAGAACACACCATGCACTGACATCTAGAGAACACACTAACATCTAGAGAACACACCATGCACTGACATCTAGAGAACACACCATACACTGACATCTAGAGAACACACCATACACTAACATCTAATCATAATATAGTGTAGGACCATACCTATATAAGGCATATTTATACTTTTTTCTTTTCAAAATACCAAACAGATCATGCATTTTAGCCATGCCTCATTTCACTCAATTTGACAATTTATAGCTCTGCTCTGCAAGGGTTGATTCAGTGAGAACAGCACCACCTACAGGCCTGGCATATGTACTACAGCGTCTCCAGCGCTTTGGAACGGCAATGGCCGTGGCTGTCTCCTCCTGATTGGTGGAGTTGGGCCAATAGCCGTAGCGCCACCGTCCTGACGTCAGGACAGTGTTTCAAATCTGGATCAGTTTTTATCAGATCCGTTGCAGCCCCTTTTTTTAGAGATTTGGGTATGGAGGAAAATAGAGAGGGTTGTGTTTTCTGACACTTGGTGAGTTCCCTGGAACACCGGGGACACATATTCATGTAGAAAAGACGTACACAAGTGCATTTTGCATGATAGGTCCCCTTTAAATTAATGTTTGTTTATTTGAGTTATTAAACATCGTTAAGCTATAACTTCAGGACGGACTCTTTTAATTGAAACGTGTCAAAGTGCTGAGCCTCCCTTCGCCTCTAGCGACTGTTCATTGGGTGTTTTCTCGCTACATTAAACTATTAAATATCTCACTATAACCCTAATGAATGTCAGGTGAACACTGCTGCAGTACCACAACGCAGCCACAGGGTGGTGCCAGAGAGACACTTCAGACTGAGCATGTTTAAATACAAACAGGGTGAATAATATAATACAATATTTAACTAACAGATGTCACCATGAGACTTCTCTACTTCATTACTGACGTTAGGACAAATATTTTTTATATTAAAAGTTTTCTGACAGGTTTTATTTAAATGAGGCAACTTATAATTAAAGTTAGTCAAATAAACTCCTTGATGTGGATTTAGAATTTCCATTAAACTGAAAGAAGACATGTAAGGGAAGATAAATAACCCAAAATATAAAGAGTCGCGTCCTCAAAAAAGTGAGGAATGTATAATGTCAGGTCCCCACAAGTGTTGAAGTACAAACATCTGTGTGTGTATTTATAAGCATGTGTGTGAGGGTTTGTCTGAGACACAAACACACATGGGTTTAATTATACAGTGTATGACATGTAACCCACACACACACACACACACACACACACACACACACACACACACACACTGCTGTCTTTGTTTTTATTCCAGGCTATTTCTAAGGAGCACAAATTGGAGCTATTTCATGTTTTTGTACGTTTCCTTTAGCAGAAACTCTGTGTTTCATTCAGATAAAAAGATTTGTCTTTGTCCAGAAGTTCTCTATGGAGTTGTCCGAGAAACATTCCTCACATTTCCTTACTGTAATTTGGTCGTTTGTGTGGAGAGATTTGAAACTGGTCAGAAGGGCGTGGATTTAATTATGTGGTCTTTGGAGGAACATTTACGTGTTTTTACTTCAACTGAAAGCTGAGATGGTTTTGTATAAATCACAAATAGAGGTTCAGTGATGAGAGGGAATAGATGGTGAGAGTGCATTAGGGTTCAGAACATTACGGTGAGTTTGTTGTTGGTCTCTTTCTCGTAAATCTGTTCTAAATAAATAGAGTACATTTCCAGTCAATTTGTGACTTCTCTCTCCAGTACATTTGAGTTTTCTTCCCTTAAATTTGAGACCATTTTTACGAGTGTTTTACTGGTATATCTTCTATTTGTTCTCGTCAATTAGTGAGTTATTTTCTCGTGAATTAGTGAATTCTTTCTGGTAAATATATGAGTTTCTTCCAGTACATTTTAGTTTATCTTCAAGTACATTTGAGAATGTATTTTTCCTGAAATGTGTGATTATTTTAATGTGAATGTGTTAGAAAACCTAATAGAAAACATATGTAGACATTTATATCTACATATTCAATCTGTTAAAGCACGGTTCCTTAATCCTTTCAGACCTGGTTCCTCTGTGGGTTCTTTACTGGTTCTGGTTCTGGTTCCACTTCCTGTCCGTGAACCCCCCCCCCTGACGCAGAGCAAAGTGTTTCCATGAGTCAGCATCTTATCATTCTCTCCACGTCTCGGTGAGCTCACCTCAGGAAACCAGACGTTTATCGTCCTGGAGTCTACAGACGTTTTGTTCAGGGGATTATTTTATGATTCTGGTCTGAGGAGGAGGGAGATCTCCACCAGAGGAACACTCAGAATGTGTTTCAGAGCGGAGAAACAATCTAAGTCAGACGTCACAGCGAGGGTTTGAAGCGTGGTTACTCACCCAGTGTTTCACCTCCAGAGTATATAACATGCTGAGTCACAATATGACTCAGCATTTCATCACTTCCTGTCCCTTGGCCTGGAGGTCAATGGTTTCTGGATGTGTTTTTGGTTGTTAGCCTAAAATAGGCTGTCGTTAAAATCTGAACGTGAATCATTTGCCAACAAACACTTTAGTTCTTTTCAATCCATAATAACATGAACAAGGAAAGTTGGATCTCTGCGTCTCGTTATGTTTGTTCAACTCTACAATGAACCCTACCTCAGTCTCTCAGTGCGCTGAACCGTCTGGGATCCAGCGGGTCGGTTCTGTGTGACGAGGGGATTGGGTTAGAATCCATTATTTCCATCTAGGGTCGCCTGGCTCACTGTTATCACACTCACACACACACACACACACACACACACACACACACACACACACACACACACACACACACAGACACACACACACTGTTATCCCTGAGCTCTCACACACACACACACACACACACACACACACACACACACACACACACACACACACACACACACACACACACACACTGTTATCCCTGAGCTCTCACACACACACACACACACACACACACACACACACACACACACACACACTGTTATCCCTGAGCTCTCACACACACACACACGTCCTTCTTCTACTCATTCAGTGTAATGAGACTCCTTCCAAAACACACACACACACACACACACACACACACACACACACACACACACACACACACACACACACACACACACACACACACACACACACACACACTTTTATCCGCCTATGGAGGGAATTTCCAGATGGATTCATTCAGAGTTTCGGAGACCTCCCACTCAGTCAGAGAAAACAGAAACCAGAGACACTCCCTGAACAAAACGCTCAAATATTTTCAGTAACCCCCCCCCCCCCCCCCCTCACCCGACCTTTGACCTGTTTACGCTCAGCTGCTGTTGATAAAGCTGCTTCAGTAAAGTAAGTGTCTAACTAATGTTATAAATACAAATACTTCTAAAGAGAGGATTGTCTCTACACTCTAAAAACAACGTGTAAATAAAGCACAATAACTACAACAACAAAAACAACAACAAAAGTTCTAATAATAATTGAAGATTTAACTCGATTTTTAAATCACGATTTATAGCTCAGTTTTTTATTTAAAAATAATTCACATTAGTTTTTTTCATTGTTTTATTTGACGGCTGCTGAGGTTTGATCGGCTGCTGAGGTTTGATCGGCTGCTCAGGTTTGATCGGCTGCTCAGGTTTGATCGGCTGCTGAGGTTCGATCGGCTGCTGAGGTTCGATCGGCTGCTCAGGTTCGATCGGCTGCTCAGGTTCGATCGGCTGCTCAGGTTCGATCGGCTGCTCAGGTTCGATCGGCTGCTGAGGTTCGATCGGCTGCTGAGGTTCGATCGGCTGCTCAGGTTCGATCGGCTGCTCAGGTTCGATCAGCTGCTGAGGTTCGATCAGCTGCTGAGGTTCGATCAGCTGCTGAGGTTCGATCAGCTGCTCAGGTTCGATCAGCTGCTCAGGTTCGATCAGCTGCTCAGGTTCGATCAGCTGCTCAGGTTCGATCAGCTGCTCAGGTTCGATCAGCTGCTGAGGTTCGATCAGCTGCTCAGGTTCGATCAGCTGCTGAGGTTCGATCAGCTGCTCAGGTTCGATCAGCTGCTCAGGTTCGATCAGCTGCTGAGGTTCGATCAGCTGCTCAGGTTCGATCAGCTGCTGAGGTTCGATCAGCTGCTCAGGTTCGATCAGCTGCTCAGGTTCGATCAGCTGCTCAGGTTCGATCAGCTGCTCAGGTTCGATCAGCTGCTCAGGTTCGATCAGCTGCTCAGGTTCGATCAGCTGCTCAGGTTCGATCAGCTGCTGAGGTTCGATCAGCTGCTGAGGTTCGATCAGCTGCTGAGGTTCGATCAGCTGCTCAGGTTCGATCAGCTGCTCAGGTTCGATCAGCTGCTCAGGTTCGATCAGCTGCTCAGGTTCGATCAGCTGCTCAGGTTCGATCAGCTGCTGAGGTTCGATCAGCTGCTCAGGTTCGATCAGCTGCTCAGGTTCGATCAGCTGCTCAGGTTCGATCAGCTGCTGAGGTTTGATCAGCTGCTGAGCGAGATGGGATGAAAAGCTCCAGGAAGGTGGGAGGAGACAAAGGGAGGAAGGAGAGGAAGGAGAGGACAGAGGGGGAGGAGTGAGTGTTTCCTCCCCCCTCTGAGAGGAGGAGGAGGAAAGTTGTGCTGCGAAGAGAAAAGAGCCGGCCTGGAAATCTGTATAGTGAGGAAGAAACAGGGAGGAAGAAGTGATACAGACTGAGAGGAAGAAGGAGTGAAAACAGAGGAAGAGGAGGAGAGGAAGAAGAGGAAGAAGAGGAACATGGGATAACAACAGAGAGGAAGAGGAGGAAGAAGAAGGGGAAAAGTGAAGAAGGATTCAAAACCAAGAGGGAGAAGGAGTGAAACCAGTCGTCTGCTGGTGGAGGAAACAGGACGTTGGGTTACTATGACATCATCAGATTATGTTTTCATGATGTCATCACTCCGTTCCCCCCGGTGACGCCCCTCCCCCCTCTCCACATGGCCAGTTACCTGCTGTGTTGGGGGGGCGGAGCTCTGGAGGACCGCTACCTGTACTCCCCACCCTACCCCGCCGTCTACAGGTGATAGCAACAACAACAACAACAACAACAATAATATCTGGAAGAAAAAGTCAGAATATTTTGAGAAAAGTCAGAATTTTGAGAAAAAATTCGGATTCATCCGCATTTGAAAATAGTCCTCACGAAAAGCACCATTTTCTCATTGTTTGATCAAATCTACAGTAAGAAGCTCTTTTAGGGTGAAAAGATATATAATTGTGTTTTTAAATATTCAGTAGGAACCACAGACAGGAAGTCAGAGTGTGTGTTAGTGTGTGATGGTGTGTGTTAGTGTGTGTTGTGTGTGTGTCATTGTGTGGGGGAGGGGGTGTTGAGTGGGGGAAGTGGTGTGTGTTGGGTTGTCATTTGTGGGTGTTAGTGGGTGGGAGGGTGTGATGGTGTGTGTTGGTGGGTGTTGTGTGTTGTTTAGTGTGGTCGATGGTGTGGTGGTGTGTGTGTTTGGATAGTGTTGCGTGTGTGATGGTGTGTGGTGGGGGTGTGGTATCGTGTGTTGCTGGTGTGTTTGGTGGTGTGTGCTGGTGTCGATGTTGGTGGTGTTTGGTGTGTGTTCGTGTGTGTTGTCTTCGTGTGTGCTGGTTTGCTGTGTTGGTGTGTGTTAGTGTGCTGTGCGGGTGTTTTGGTGTGTGTTGTGTGTGTTAGTGTGTGATGGTGTGTGTTTGTTGTGTGTGTTAGTGTGTGATGGTGTGTGTTGGTGTGTGTTAGTGTGTGTTAGTGTGTGATGGTGTGTGTTGGTGTGTGTTGTGTGTGTCATTGTGTGTTGGTTGTTGTGGTTTGAGGCTTCAGGCTCCATTTAGAAATAACAAGTATTTGGCAAAGAACAAATACCGCCATCTTTATGTTGTGAGAAACGTATAAAACTGAATATATATATTGGAGGAGTTATGGTCTGTTTCACTTCCTGACAGAAACCGTTATAGCGTGTAACGGCGCTAAAGGAGAGTGGGTTGAAGTACATGGGAATATATTTTTGTGATTTCCCGTCATATCAAGTACTCCACTGGTTTCCACGGCTACCTTTCGGGTACCGTGACGTCTGTAGAACGTTTCATTCAGTTTGGATCGTCTGATATTCTGCTTCTGTCTCGACTCGACTGCTGGTCTGAGTTTCCTGCGTCCTGTTGGCTGAGAGGCTATTTCTGTCTGGGCTGTGTGGCTGGAGGAAGCCGCCAGAAACATCCGGACACACACACAGTCACACACACAGTCACACACACAGTCACACACACATTCACACACACACACAGTCACACACACACACAGTCACACACACCACACACACACACACACACACACACAGTCACACACACAGTCACACACACAGTCACACACACAGTCACACACTCACACACACACACACACTCACACACACACACACACACAGTCACACACACAGTCACACACACACACAGTCTCACACTCACACACAACACACACACGCACAGTCACACACACAGTCACACACACAGTCACACACACCGTCACACACACACACACACACCGTCACACACAGTCACACACACAGTCACACACACCGTCACACACTCACACACACACACACACCGTCACACACACAGTCACACACACAGTCACACACTCACACACACACACACACACACAGTCACACACAGTCACACTCAGTCACACACACACACACACACACACTCAGTCACACACACAGTCACACACAGTCACACTCAGTCACACACACACACACACACACAGTCACACACAGTCACACACAGTCACACACGCACAGTCACACACAGTCACACACACACACTCAGTCACACACACACACACACACACTCAGTCACACACACACACACACACTCAGTCACACACATACACACACACACAGTCACACACAGTCACACACACACACACACACACACACACACTCAGTCACACACATACACACTCACACACACACAGTCACACACAGTCACACACAGTCACACACACACACACACACACATGTAGTGTGTGTGTTTTGTCAGAGCTGTGGTCTATGAGTATGAAGCCGGTGGTGCAGTCTTTGAGTGGCTTTGCTCTCGTTGACCGTAGCGTAGAGTCCCCACAGAGTCCCCGCAGAGTCCCCGCAGAGTCCCCGCAGAGTCCCCGCAGAGTCCCCGCAGAGTCCCCGCAGAGTCCCCGCAGAGTCCCCGCAGAGTCCCCGCAGAGTCCCCGCAGAGTCCCCGCAGAGTCCCCGCAGAGTCCCCGCAGAGTCCCCACAGAGTCCCCACAGAGTCCCCACAGAGTCCCCACAGAGGCTGGAAGTCCTTAAAAAAGGTTTATTTGATTATTTCCAGATAGCTTTGAAGGATGTGTACTTACAAACAGGATGAACATTTTAAATATATGTCATGTTTTCATTTAGTTTAATGCTTCAAACACAATTTGAGTTTCACAATAACATGTGATTTAACGTGATGAAGAGTACCAGTAACGTGATGAAGAGTACCAGTAACGTGATGAAGAGTACCAGTAACGTGATGAAGAGTACCAGTAACGTGATGAAGAGTACCATTAACGTGATGAAGAGTACCAGTAACCAGATGAAGAGTACCAGTAACGTGATGAAGAGTACCAGTAACGTGATGAAGAGTACCAGTAACGTGATGAAGAGTACCAGTAACGTGATGAAGAGTACCAGTAACGTGAATGAAGAGTACCAGTAACGTGATGAAGAGTACCAGTAACGTGATGAAGAGTACCAGTAACGTGATGAAGAGTACCAGTAACGTGATGAAGAGTACCAGTAACGTGATGAAGAGTACCAGTAACGTGATGAAGAGTACCAGTAACCAGATGAATGAATATCTCATTTACCACTGCTTCAAGGGGATGGACCGTGTGGTGACTATTCATTATAACAAAGTATATCTGCTTCGAGGGCTTGATCTTTACTGAAACATCTCCCTCCCCGCACTGAGCCGCCCGCTCTGCATGGTGAGGTCTCTCAGTGCTTCAGGTGTGTTTAGAGCTCTGCATGGTGAGGCCTCTCTCAGTGCTTCAGGTGTGTTTAGAGCTCTGCATGGTGAGGTCTCTCAGTGCTTCAGGTGTGTGTAGAGCTCTGCATGGTGAGGTCTCTCTCAGTGCTTCAGGTGTGTTTAGAGCTCTGCATGGTGAGGTCTCTCTCAGTGCTTCAGGTGTGTTTAGAGCTCTGCATGGTGAGGCCTCTCTCAGTGCTTCAGGTGTGTTTAAAGCTCTGCATGGTGAGGCCTCTCAGTGCTTCAGGTGTGTTTAGAGCTCTGCATGGTGAGGCCTCTCAGTGCTTCAGGTGTGTTTAGAGCTCTGCATGGTGAGGCCTCTCTCAGTGCTTCAGGTGTGTTTAAAGCTCTGCATGGTGAGGCCTCTCAGTGCTTCAGGTGTGTTTAGAGCTCTGCATGGTGAGGCCTCTCAGTGCTTCAGGTGTGTTTAGAGCTCTGCATGTGAGGCCTCTCAGTGCTTCAGGTGTGTTTAGAGCTCTGCATGGTGAGGTCTCTCTCAGTGCTTCAGGTGTGTTTAGAGCTCTGCATGGTGAGGCCTCTCTCAGTGCTTCAGGTGTGTTTAGAGCTCTGCATGGTGAGGTCTCTCAGTGCTTCAGGTGTGTTTAGAGCTCTGCATGGTGAGGTCTCTCAGTGCTTCAGGTGTGTTTAGAGCTCTGCATGGTGAGGCCTCTCTCAGTGCTTCAGGTGTGTGTAGAGCTCTGCATGGTGAGGTCTCTCAGTGCTTCAGGTGTGTTTAGAGCTCTGCATGGTGAGGTCTCTCAGTGCTTCAGGTGTGTTTAGAGCTCTGCATGGTGAGGTCTCTCAGTGCTTCAGGTGTGTTTAGAGCTCTGCATGGTGAGGTCTCTCAGTGCTTCAGGTGTGTTTAGAGCTCTGCATGGTGAGGTCTCTCAGTGCTTCAGGGTGTGTTTAGAGCTCTGCATGGTGAGGCCTCTCTCAGTGCTTCAGGTGTGTTTAGAGCTCTGCATGGTGAGGTCTCTCTCAGTGCTTCAGGTGTGTTTAGAGCTCTGCATGGTGAAGCCTCTCAGTGCTTCAGGTGTGTTTAGAGCTCTGCATGGTGAGGCCTCTCAGTGCTTCAGGTGTGTTTAGAGCTCTGCATGGTGAGGCCTCTCTCAGTGCTTCAGGTGTGTTTAGAGCTCTGCATGGTGAGGTCTCTCAGTGCTTCAGGTGTGGTGTAGAGCTCTGCATGGTGAGGTCTCTCTCAGTGCTTCAGGTGTGTTTAGAGCTCTGCATGGTGAGGTCTCTCTCAGTGCTTCAGGTGTGTTTAGAGCTCTGCATGGTGAGGTCTCTCTCAGTGCTTCAGGTGTGTTTAGAGCTCTGCATGGTGAGGTCTCTCTCAGTGCTTCAGGTGTGTTTAGAGCTCTGCATGGTGAGGCCTCTCTCAGTGCTTCAGGTGTGTTTAAAGCTCTGCATGGTGAGGCCTGTCAGTGCTTCAGGTGTGTTTAGAGCTCTGCATGGTGAGGCCTCTCAGTGCTTCAGGTGTGTTTAGAGCTCTGCATGGTGAGGCCTCTCAGTGCTTCAGGTGTGATTAGAGCTCTGCATGGTGAGGTCTCTCTCAGTGCTTCAGGTGTGTTTAGAGCTCTGCATGGTGAGGCCTCTCTCAGTGCTTCAGGTGTGTTTAGAGCTCTGCATGGTGAGGTCTCTCAGTGCTTCAGGTGTGTTTAGAGCTCTGCATGGGTGAGGTCTCTCAGTGCTTCAGGTGTGTTTAGAGCTCTGCATGGTGAGGCCTCTCTCAGTGCTTCAGGTGTGTGTAGAGCTCTGCATGGTGAGGTCTCTCAGTGCTTCAGGTGTGTTTAGAGCTCTGCATGGTGAGGTCTCTCAGTGCTTCAGGTGTGTTTAGAGCTCTGCATGGTGAGGTCTCTCAGTGCTTCAGGTGTGTTTAGAGCTCTGCATGGTGAGGTCTCTCAGTGCTTCAGGTGTGTTTAGAGCTCTGCATGGTGAGGTCTCTCAGTGCTTCAGGTGTGTTTAGAGCTCTGCATGGTGAGGCCTCTCTCAGTGCTTCAGGTGTGTTTAGAGCTCTGCATGGTGAGGTCTCTCTCAGTGCTTCAGGTGTGTTTAGAGCTCTGCATGGTGAAGCCTCTCAGTGCTTCAGGTGTGTTTAGAGCTCTGCATGGTGAGGCCTCTCTCAGTGCTTCAGGTGTGTTTAGAGCTCTGCATGGTGAGGCCTCTCAGTGCTTCAGGTGTGATTAGAGCTCTGCATGGTGAGGTCTCTCTCAGTGCTTCAGGTGTGTTTAGAGCTCTGCATGGTGAGGCCTCTCTCAGTGCTTCAGGTGTGTTTAGGAGCTCTGCATGGTGAGGTCTCTCAGTGCTTCAGGTGTGTTTAGAGCTCTGCATGGTGAGGTCTCTCAGTGCTTCAGGTGTGTTTAGAGCTCTGCATGGTGAGGCCTCTCTCAGTGCTTCAGGTGTGTGTAGAGCTCTGCATGGTGAGGTCTCTCAGTGCTTCAGGTGTGTTTAGAGCTCTGCATGGTGAGGTCTCTCAGTGCTTCAGGTGTGTTTAGAGCTCTGCATGGTGAGGTCTCTCAGTGCTTCAGGTGTGTTTAGAGCTCTGCATGGTGAGGTCTCTCAGTGCTTCAGGTGTGTTTAGAGCTCTGCATGGTGAGGTCTCTCAGTGCTTCAGGTGTGTTTAGAGCTCTGCATGGTGAGGCCTCTCTCAGTGCTTCAGGTGTGTTTAGAGCTCTGCATGGTGAGGTCTCTCTCAGTGCTTCAGGTGTGTTTAGAGCTCTGCATGGTGAAGCCTCTCAGTGCTTCAGGTGTGTTTAGAGCTCTGCATGGTGAGGCCTCTCAGTGCTTCAGGTGTGTTTAGAGCTCTGCATGGTGAGGCCTCTCTCAGTGCTTCAGGTGTGTTTAGAGCTCTGCATGGTGAGGTCTCTCAGTGCTTCAGGTGTGTGTAGAGCTCTGCATGGTGAGGTCTCTCTCAGTGCTTCAGGTGTGTTTAGAGCTCTGCATGGTGAGGTCTCTCTCAGTGCTTCAGGTGTGTTTAGAGCTCTGCATGGTGAGGTCTCTCTCAGTGCTTCAGGTGTGTTTAGAGCTCTGCAATGGTGAGGTCTCTCTCAGTGCTTCAGGTGTGTTTAGAGCTCTGCATGGTGAGGCCTCTCTCAGTGCTTCAGGTGTGTTTAAAGCTCTGCATGGTGAGGCCTCTCAGTGCTTCAGGTGTGTTTAGAGCTCTGCATGGTGAGGCCTCTCAGTGCTTCAGGTGTGTTTAGAGCTCTGCATGGTGAGGCCTCTCAGTGCTTCAGGTGTGATTAGAGCTCTGCATGGTGAGGTCTCTCTCAGTGCTTCAGGTGTGTTTAGAGCTCTGCATGGTGAGGCCTCTCTCAGTGCTTCAGGTGTGTTTAGAGCTCTGCATGGTGAGGTCTCTCAGTGCTTCAGGTGTGTTTAGAGCTCTGCATGGTGAGGTCTCTCAGTGCTTCAGGTGTGTTTAGAGCTCTGCATGGTGAGGCCTCTCTCAGTGCTTCAGGTGTGTGTAGAGCTCTGCATGGTGAGGTCTCTCAGTGCTTCAGGTGTGTTTAGAGCTCTGCATGGTGAGGTCTCTCAGTGCTTCAGGTGTGTTTAGAGCTCTGCATGGTGAGGTCTCTCAGTGCTTCAGGTGTGTTTAGAGCTCTGCATGGTGAGGTCTCTCAGTGCTTCAGGTGTGTTTAGTCTCTCAGTGCTTCAGGTTGTGTTTAGAGCTCTGCATGGTGAGGTCCTCTCAGTGCTTCAGAGGTGTGTTTAGAGCTCTGCATGGTGGAGGGCTCTCTCAGTGCTTCAGGTGTGTTTAGAGCTCTGCATGGTGAGCCTCTCATGCTTCAGGTGTGTTTAGAGCTCTGCATGGTGAGGCCTCTCAGTGCTTCAGGTGTGTTTAAGCTCTGCATGGTGAGGCCCTCTCAGTGCTTCAGGTGTGTTTAGAGCTCTGCAGTGTGAGGCTCTCTCAGTGCTTCAGGTGTGTTTAGAGCTCTGCATGGTGAGGCCTCTCTCAGTGGCTTCAGGTGTGTTTGAGCTCTGCATGGTGAGGCCTCTCTCAGTGCTTCAGGTGTGTTTAGAGCTCTGCATGGTGAGGCCTCTCTCAGTGCTTCAGGTGTGTTTAGAGCTCTGCATGGTGAGGGCCTCTCTCAGTGCTTCAGGTGTGTTAGAGCTCTGCATGGTGAGGCCTCTCTCAGTGCTTCAGGTGGTGTTTAGAGCTCTGCATGGTGAGGGCCTCTCAGTGCTTCAGGTGTAGTGTTTAGAGCTCTGCATGGTGAGGCCTCTCTCAGTGCTTCAGGTGTGTTTAGAGCTCTGCATGGTGAGGTCTCTCTCAGTGCTTCAGGTGTGTTTAGAGCTCTGCATGGTGAGGCCTCTCAGTGCTTCAGGTGTGTTTAGAGCTCTGCATGGTGAGGCCTCTCTCAGTGCTTCAGGTGTGTTTAGAGCTCTGCATGGTGAGGCCTCTCTCAGTGCTTCAGGTGTGTTTAGAGCTCTGCATGGTGAGGCCTCTCTCAGTGCTTCAGTTGTGTTTTAGAGCTCTGCATGGTGAGGCCTCTCTCAGTGCTTCAGGGTGTGTTTAGAGCTCTGCATGGTGAGGCCTCTCAGTGCTTCAGGTGTGTGTAGAGCTCTTGCCATGGTGAGGCCTCTCAGTGCTTCAGGTGTGTGTAGAGCGCTGCATGTGAGGTCTCTCAGTGCTTCAGGTGTGTTTAGAGCTCTGCATGGTGAGGCCTCTCTCAGTGCTTCAGGTGTGTGTAGAGCTCTGCATGGTGAGGCCTCTCTCAGTGCTTCAGGTGTGTTTATAGCTCTGCATGTGAGGCCTCTCTCAGTGCTTCAGGTGTGTTTAGAGCTCTGCATGGTGAAGCCTCTCTCAGTGCTTCAGGTGTGTTTAGAGCTCTGCATGGTGAGGTCTCTCTCAGTGCTTCAGGTGTGTTTAGAGCTCTGCATGGTGAGGCCTCTCTCAGTGCTTCAGGTGTGTTTAGAGCTCTGCATGGTGAAGCCTCTCTCAGTGCTTCAGGTGTGTTTAGAGCTCTGCATGGTGAGGCCTCTCTCAGTGCTTCAGGTGTGTTTAGAGCTCTGCATGGTGAGGCCTCTCTCAGTGCTTCAGGTGTGTTTCGAGGCCATTTGAGGGGAAGCTGGAGTGGATT
>NW_022987425.1:0-20867 GCF_902827165.1 Trematomus bernacchii
GGGAGATATAGATAGAGAGAGATGAGAGCAGAGCATATATAGAGAGATATAGATATGGGGAGATATAGATATGGGGAGATATAGATATGGGGAGATATAGATATGGGGAGATATAGATATGGGGAGATATAGATATGGGGAGATGGGGGTGCCTGGGAAAAAAAAAAAAGTGTCTGAGAGAAAGTCCCTCTGCAGGGAATGGGGATTTGAGCCTCTGCAGACCATTTACATGCACTAACACCTATAGAACACACATCATTTAAAAAGTGCTTCACATGTATCTTACAGTGATGTTTAAAGAAATGCTCCTTTATTTGTAGTAATGGTCACTGAATTTACTTTAAAATAAAAAACATCTATATAGATTCTGACTTGTCTGCATCCAACTCACAGGTTTATCATTACTTTGAGAAACAAGATTATTCATTTTCCCCTTTTAGAAGTGAAGTTATGGTCATTTGTTCTGGAAATGTCATTTTCGAGCCTGAGACCTGAAAAACAGGCTTGGGGCCTAACAGGTTAAAATATCCTGAAAAAGAAATCTTAAACCTGCTCTAAATTCCATAACATGTCACTTCTTAGATGCTTTTACCCAAAGCAACTTACTTACACTCAATACTATGGACAATCCCCAAGTTCATATGTGCGTTCCCAGTTTCTGATGCTTCCTATCTGTGTGTTTCCCCTCAGGAGCTGCATGTGATCTTCCCCTGGCTGGTGGAGACGGTGTTCGGCAGTCTGGACGGGATCCTCGGGGGCTGGAACCTCAGGCTGCTGCAGGCCAGGAGCCACGAGTACAACATCGCTCTGGAGTTCCTCAGCCCCAGGTACCGGAGCCCCCTTCCCTCTCAGATCAGCTGGGGGGGGATGTTGTTCTCTGATGGCTCCCTCAGGAGTGTTGACGTCCTCCTGGATTCATGTTCTTATTATAGACACATGCATTTTCAGGCATCTGGACTACCTCTGTTGTAAATGATTTATCTTTTTAATTTACACACGGCATCTATTGCAGTCTGTCCGTCCTGAGAGAGGGACCCTTATTCATTTCTATTTCATTTACTGTGGGGGTTTCTTTGGAAGTTTTTCCTTGTCCGATGTGAGGGTCAGAGGACAGAGGGGGTCGTATTGATATTCTGTACAAACTGTGAAGTCCACTGAGACAGATATTGGGCTATATAAATAAACATTGATTGATTGATTGAAAGAAGGAATCAAACGCTCTTCTCTTGATCTGTTTCAGTGGGCCCATGATGAAGCTGGTGTACAAACTTCAAGCAGAAGAGTACAAATATGAAATACCCGTCAACTATCTCCCGGTAAGAAGAACTGCATCACCTGCTTCAATTAGTCATACGTTCAACATCCATTGTCTCTCTACACTTTAGTATAGATAGTATTTGTATTTTAATGTTGAACACACTGCTCCTGTAACTAAATAAATTCCCAAATTAGGATTAATAAAGTATCTATCTATCTCTCTATATATATATATATAGATAGATTTGTTTTAATATTTAAAAATGTGTTATAGTTGGAGATGTGTAGCTGTTATATGTTGTTGACTGTATCCACAAAGCTCCACCTAAGACAAGAGAAGATGTGCAATAAACACAGCAGGGTTAAAGCACTTATTGAACGTAGCTTTGAGTAAAAGCAGCAGCTAAATGTAGTGTATAATGTAAAGTAGGGCTGTGCAATTAATCGCAATTACGATTTTGGCCTGCCACAATTACGAAAACAACATAATCGAAAAAAATGATTATTTTGCTTTGCTAGGTTGTGACAGTGCACTGCAACATATTTGATCTAATGTATTTGTATTTATCATATTTACATATGTTTAGTAGCTTGTGGAAGTGCGCTCCAAAATATTTGTTGATCTTGTTTATTGGTATTTATTATTTTGATATTATTTATTTAAATGTAAATATAAATGTATCATTTAATTTATTTTTGTATTGGTTTTTCAGTTGAATTATACGTTCAGGGTAATCAACAGTTAAAAAGATACTGTTCAAATTATTATTTGTATTTAAAAGTTCAATAAATGGATGTTTTCAAAGTCGATGAATAATCGTATTTAATAATCGTGATATCAATTATTGACCAAAATAATCGTGATTATGATTTTTGCCATAATCGCACAGCCCTAATGTAAATAGTGTGTAAATAGTGTTTGTTGTCCTTGTAGGGTCCGGTGAAGGCGTGCATCCAGCAGGGCGTCCTCCCAGAATGCCCTCTGTTCCACAACAAGCTGCAGTTCCCCCTCAGCGGACTCCTCACTCTGAACCTGGCACTCAGTATCCTTCACACTCTTCACAATCTATTGTTTTATCAGACCATTAGATCACAGTGTCACATGACAGAAAAACAGCACATTTTTCAGTTTGACAAGCTTGAATGTAGCTTAAAAACATATCTCATTAACTTGATCAACAAAACATTTGAGCTGTTGTATTTG
Organism: Trematomus bernacchii; assembly: GCF_902827165.1. Classification (NCBI taxonomy): domain Eukaryota; kingdom Metazoa; phylum Chordata; class Actinopteri; order Perciformes; family Nototheniidae; genus Trematomus; species Trematomus bernacchii. Next base: position 2,462 of record NW_022987425.1, read on the forward strand.
AAATGTGACGGCTACAAAACATGTCCCGTGTCTTTCTGACAACGTGCACTGACTGAGGATTATTCCTTAACGCTGTTTCCAGATCCATTTGAATTCTTCATGTTTAACTTTGCCTACTGCCTCATCACACCGAAGGTGAGTTTACACATTCCTCTAAGTATAAATGTATTATCGTCGATATCCTCAATGAACAGCGTCTAGAAAATGGTGAGCTTTAGTCGTGCTCGTCCACTAAAGCTTGAGCCAGGTTGTGGGCTATTGAAGACAGAATTATGAGATTAGGAATCCAGTTTATGGCCAGGTATGATCTGATAAAAATATAAGATGTAAGAGAAGGTCAAAAATAGAACTATTATAAAACAAAAATAAGTTATTTAGCATAAAAAAAAAGAATACATTCAAGTTTTTACACCGAATTTAAATTTAAATAGACAAAATAAATTACACATTCTATTTTAAAGTGGAGGGCTGTGCAGATGTTTAACCTGGCAGACTTTTTAATACTTAAAATAAATAAGAAATGGATTGCTGTCAGTGCCTGGCTGTGTTGGGATGAAGCAGGACACATTATTAGCCGCGTTCACACCGGAGTACTTTTCACCGTACTTTTCGCGTTTAGTTCTGTTAGTACCCCTTATGTCGCGTTCACACCAAAAAGAGCACTTAATCCCGGGAACTTTTAACCCCATTTTTAGTGCCTGCTGAGAGATGCTACTTTCCTGGGGGAAAAAAGTGCCCCAGTTCTGATTGGCTGGGCGAATTGCAAACCACGCCCCGTACAACTCTGAAATGTTTTGTAGAGCCGCCATTTTATTATCCTCGCATTAGCATTATTAGCATTAGCATTCGCCCAGCGCACAAACGCAGAGAGACTAACTTATGGCAACACAAAATAAAACATGGGAGCGGTGGAGATGAGGAGGTGTCGGCGTTCTGGCGATTTACTCGGAAGGCTTCAGTAGAAGCTGCTGGGAGTCCCAGCAGCTTCTACTGAAGCCTTCCCCAACTCCGGGGACTTCCGGCCGGGGACTCCGGGTGGCAGTATACGCCGTGAAGTTGTTTGCGGCCTGCCAGTAAAGCCAAAGCAGAAGAAGACGAAGTGACGTCAGCGGCTTCATTTGCGTAATCTTCCCTCAGGGAAAAGTACTCCGGTGTGAACGCGATCTGTACTAAATGCCCTGGGGTCATAAGTGCCGGGGCTCTGAGTGCCGGCACTGAGTGCAGCAAAGTACTTGGTGTGAACGCGGCTATTGGTTGCAGTCGAATAGTCCAAAATTCCGCTCCTATCGTCTTCTCCTATCCACTGTTCCTTGACCTCTGGGTGAAACGTCAAGGGGTTATAATAAATACAAATGTATAAACTTGTTAGGCCACCATTCAAACATCTTTTAAAAGTTGAACAAACCCCACACAGCTCAGTAAAGACTGTGAAATGTTGACTTTATTTGATCATTTCAGTAAAAACTAACGTTCATATTTCTCTTTTTGATTATAATACTGATGAACGTTCAAAACAAAGCACTTTGGCAACTTACCACATACGTTTTAAAATGCTTAATAAGCACCGTAACTTTCATGATATCATTTCTCGTTCATAATCGGTTGTTTTCGTGAACGGCCGACTGTTGTGTGACGGCAAATGCTGCGGCCGCAAGGCATTGTGGGGCAGCATTTTCTCCTCTCCTTTCGGTTAGGGAGGTCCAGTGGTTCCTAAGCTAAAGGAGGTTATAAAGGAAGTTTGAAACCTCCTTTCCTTTCATCTAGAGCAGGGATGGGCAAATGCCCTCAGATTAATTTATAAACAACGTAATTAATACTTGTAGTACTGATACCGTCCACTAGACTCGAGTCTTAGTTACGTTGCGAGCTGCGTACATGATTTTGTTCGGCAGCCAAATACCGCAAAATGATCTGTGACGCGTTTGTGTGTATTGTGTTTGTTTCCCGGGGCAACACTCACAAGAAGCACCGGCTGTTGTTATGCCTGCTGTGACGTTAAGTTACCGCTTGTAATTATGTCTACAAGCTTCAAAGTTGTATTTATCATCTGAATTTGGCGAAACAAGTTTAATATTCTAAAAACCAAGACTTTGTTTATTTGAAATCAGATGAAAACAAACTGTCACGGACCCTGCCGTCTTATCTATGATTACTATACGCCTTTACTTCATAATGTCAGCGGGAGGGAGGGGGAGCGGCGCTGAGGAACAGCAGAGAGTTGACAGGTGTCTGTGTGACACTCCCCTTGTTGTGCGTCAGCAGAGGCTACAAGTGTCTTAGGTTCAAGTTAGACGACTAATGTCTGGGGTTAGTGTTCATGACTTCATGTTTATGTCATCTTAATGGTTCATCTTGATGAACACACATTTTCCGTGCTTTCCAATAGTTTAAAATAGTTGTATTCCACTGTTAAATAACCTGTTCAATACAAACATGCCACTTGTAAACATTAAATAACATTTCTGTGAAGTGATATTTGTTTAGTGAGCTCATTAGAGGATGTTCCCTGAAAGATTGTAAAATGTCAATGAAGATGTCAGACTTAGTATATTTGTTAATAATTACATACAATACATGGAATTTGTGTGTGTGTGTGTGTGTGTTCCAAGTGAATCTGCGGCCCCCTGGTGGCCAGTACATAAATGATGTGGCCCCCACCACCATCCAAGTTGCCCATCCCTGATCTAGAGAATTCAAACGGCTCTTATCATGGCTGCCACTGAGGGACTTCCGGGTCATTTCACTCCGTTAGGAACCTTAAGTGACAATTTGACCGCAACCATTGTTCCTCACAGCTGAACTGATCAGCTCTCTCCCTGTCTGCAGCCCCCCCCTCAGCAGCAGGGCAGCTCCACTGACAGCGCCTACTTTGTGCTGGTGGACATGTACCTGAAGTACTTCCTGCCCAGTGAAGGCAGCGTCCCCCCCTCGCCTTTCTCCGACTCCAGAGGCTCCGTCACTGCTCCCTCACCCAGGTACTCACTTTAGAGAGATACAGGAATATCTGTGGGGTGTGGACGCATATTGATGACCATAAAATACACAAAAAAATAACCTTTGTGATGAAAGGGAACATCTAGTTCAGGGGTGTCCAATCCTTTTTCATCGAGGGCTACATACAGAAAAATATACAAAGGGCTACTCACTAGAGATACCTTGCCTCATATGCTAAGTTATAAGTTAGCAAAATCAATCAAATGTAGGTAAATTAAGCTTGATACTTGAAAATGCTGCGAGAAAAACATTCACTGCTCTCCTTAGGGTTTCATTTATTTAGTTTGCAGCTCATTCCTTAAAACAGAAGCTTCAGATTGATTATAAAAAGATTTGTTGTGCAAATAAGTGCTTTTTATCTGAACTAAGATTAGTTTGAAAATCTTTCCAACTTTAATTGATTTAATTAATTTGAAAAGTGGGCACACATGAATACTGTGATATATATTTGTACATATTTAATTAGTACAATATATGACAAGCACAGGTTTAATTTGTGGGCCGTATTCCATTATACCATATGAATTAGCTGAGGGCGGTTTCAAAATGGCCGTAGTTTGGACCCCCCTGATGTGTAGTTAGTCCTAATGACTAAAGTGGGATGAGTAAAGTATCTCCCTGTCTGTTTCATAGGTGTTTTATAATTCCTCCTCCTCCCCCTTTACTCCTCAGATCTACGAGCGTGTCCTTCTCTGGGTACGGCGTGCACAGCCCCAGCCTCCTGAAGCATCACATCTTCCAGCAGCCGTCAGTGAACGCTGACCCGGCAGCGCAGGAGATCTGGAGGTCAGAGACTCTGCTGCAGGTAAACACAATCACTCTGGGGCTAGTCCTGTGGACCAGTGGTTCTCAGACCATTTTTTTTTGTTGATAAATGCCGCGCACGCAGTAGCCGTTTGACTGGAAATGCCAGAGACCATTAACGGTTTTGAAAACTTCTGTCATGTGTGTGTGTGTGTGTGTGTGTGTGTGTGTTCTCAGATGTTCGTGGAGGTGTGGCTCCATCACTATTCGTTAGAGATGTATCAGAAGCTGCAGTCTCCTCAGGTAAAGGTAAGAGAAATAACCCCCCCCTCCTCTCACCTGAAGCACGGCTGGCTGTTGACTGGCTACACACACACACACACACACACAGCAGGTGTCCGTCAGTAGAAGCATATGTAAAATGTTTTTCTTTAAAAGCCTTTAAGCTTATGATTATCTGCCTTTAGCATCTTGGCCTGTGTTCCCTGTAGAAGTGCTTTTGCCTCCTTCACGTCCTCTGCATGCCGGCACGTCACTAAGTGTGTGTGTGTGTGTGTTCTGTGTGTGCAGCACCATCATAAAGCCACAGCAAGATGAAGGTTACGAACACTGAGTCTGACATGTTTAAAAACGGATGTCTGGTGAAAATATCTCCCTTAAAACCCAATTGAAAGTGTATTAAATTAGTCGGAATAGATGGCAGCTAAAGGTCATGAGGTAATTCTTGTTTGAAGAGTTACGGCGTAGCGTAGGCTTTCTTAATATTATTATTATTTATTTTTAAAGCCTATAGAGTGGTGCAGTGACGAGTCCTAAAACCAGGAAGTGAGTCAGCATTTCACCACTTCCTGTTCCCTGGTCTCAGAGCCAATGGGATCTCTCCATAGGATTTGGGAAAATATCTGGAAATAAGGTCTGTGGTTGAGACACATTGAAGACACAGATCACGTTTTGTTCTAGGACATTAAATCCATCAGCAGTGACCCCACTGGTGATTTCTGAAGAGTTGACGTGTCTGAAAAACGATGGTTGTTACCAAGTGGCTGAAAAGGACTACAGAAGTCGTGGAGGACGTTGTACGTCATTACGCCGAACACGTAAACACTCCTCTAAGTTAGTTAGCCCTGTTCTGCTTTAAAGCAAGTCCCTGCCTCCTGCAGACTGTTCAAACAAACGCTTCAACTTGTACCATTTATAATCTGTGTGTTTGAATATGGATCTTAAAGGGGACCTATCATGCAAAATGCACTTTTGTACGTCTTTTCTACATGAATATGTGTCCCCGGTGTTCCAGGGAACTCACCAAGTGTCAGAAAACACAACCCTCTCTATTTTCCTCCATACCCAAATCTCTAAAAAAGGGGCTGCAACGGATCTGATAAAAACTGATCCAGATTTGAACACTGTCCTGACGTCAGGACGGTGGCGCTACGGCTATTGGGCCAACTCCACCAATCAGGAGGAGACAGCCACGGCCATTGCCGTTCGAAAGCCCTGGAGACGATGTAGTACATATGCCAGGCCTGTAGATGGTGCTGTTCTCACTGAATCTGCCCTTGCTAAAACAGAGCTATAAAAGTGCAAATTGAGCAAAATGAGGCATGGCTAAAATGCATGATCTGTTTGGTATTTTGAAAAAAAAAAAGTATAAATATGCCTTATATAGGTATGGTCCTACACTATATTATTATAATATAGCATGATAGGTCCACTTTAAGTTGGCGTGACGTTGAAGTCGTGCTGCTGTACTCGGCTGTAGTTCCTTTATAGCATCACGTTAGCATTTTGCTTCTGGCCATTAGATTTATGATTAGAACATTATAAAAGTAGGGTAGACATGTGGAGATTATCCGGCTGAACAAAACGTGCATTTATCAAACAGGTTCGTTTTCCACAGACATTATTTTCCAGCTATTTTCCTAAATCCTCTGGAGAAATCCCGTTGCTTTTTGTAGAGGGAACCAGCAGCTTCCTTCAGGCTCTATTGACGGGACGGCAGTGAGGCTTTATGCTGGTGTTGCTTGTTTACCTGCTTGATGCGTACAATATTCATAACGAGACATTATAGTAATGTACAATTGATAGAGATGTGGACGCTGCTCACTTCACCCGGTGTCTCTGTTTCCTCTGGTTTTATGCAGCAGTATTATTTCCTGCAGTTACTTCCAACTGTGTCTGAAACAATGGAGGAGTTGTTGTTCAATTGAAGGCGTCATTGATTGTTTATTAGTGAGGTTAACAGCTGCATCGCTTCATCAGAAAACATAATAAAATTGGCCTCTCAAATCTGGAGATATCTTGTTTTTCAATATGAAATCATTGCAGGTGATATTTTGGCTGCTAATATGACATCTAGAAAGCCCATCTTTAAGATACCAGGGATGGAGCTTGTTTCTTTTTTACAGATTTCTCACAGAAACCAAATGTTTATTCCAGAAATGTGCAGATTTGTCGTCGTTTTTTTGCCACATCCATAAGATATTCAGTGTATTATAGGAAGAAAAAGTTACAAATCCTCAATTTAAAAAGCTGTAAATGTCAAATTAGGCATTTAAAGGCAAGTAAAACATGTATTACTGCTTCATAAGACTGCGTAGGAAACAGTTCCTTTAACTCCTCCTGTAGCATGCTGACCGATCTCCTGCATTATAACATTGTAAACCTGTCATGTACTAAATGCTAATTACCCTAACATATATATTATTAACTGTGTTCTGTGTTTGTGAAGAGTAAACTCAAACTGCAAGATTTTGGCCAAGTTGATTTTACTTTGGACTATACCCAAACTTCTTAATATATATAATCAGATTTGCAGATAATATTTAACACACTTTTCTCTGTTTACATATTATATATCAGGGTTTTGTCTGCACCCGTAAAATGTTAAAGTGATGCCAGAAAACAACATTTCTGTTCCTCAAAAACGGTATAATGACTCCAGAAATATGATTATCAAACAGAGCGTCAGATTGAACAACATCCACAGTGTCACTATCACCTTATACATGAGAGTAACACATGCGTCACTTCTGGGCAGAAATGACGGCTCCGCCCACTTTTGGGGGAAAACAACGCTGTCATTTGATTGGCGGTCAATTCAAATTCTGAAGTTTTTGCCAATCCAATCAGAAATGTAAGAAACCGTGGATTTGTGGATCTTCAAAGAGCCCGATTACGATGGCCAGACAGGCGAACAATTACATTAAATCATTTGAAATCGACGATCGGGCTCGATATATGGTTACATATAGCAGTAGGCCATCGATGTCCATACATGAGAGTAACATCTACGTCACTTTACGGTAGGGCTGCTCAATTAATCGTATTTTAATCGCAATTACGATTATGGCTTGCAACGATTACGAAATAAAACGATTATTTTTTTTTAATTAGTTTTTCAGTTGAATTATACTTAAAGTTCAGGGTAATCAACTGTTAAAAACATACTGTTCAAAATGTTTTTCTCCAATAAATTGATGTTTTCAAAGTAAATGGATAATCGTTTTTAATAATCGTGATATCAATTATTGACCCAAATAATCGAGATTATGATTTTTGCCATAATCGAGCAGCCCTACTTTACGGCCCCGCCCACTTTTGGGGGAAAACAACGCTGTCATTTGAATGGCGATCAAGCCTGAAGTCCTTTTTTCTTAGAGGCAGTACAGAACAACGTAATTCTGGATTTGTTTTAATGTTTGAGGTGCAATAAACGACACAGCAGCTTGTTGGCGTGATACAACAATTATTTTCCGCCTCGCTCATGAGAGAAACAGCTGGCGAAATGACGGCCTCGCCTACTGATTTTTAATGTAACCGTATATCGAGCCCGATCGTCGATTTCCAATGACTTAATGTAATTGTTTGCCTGTCTGGCCATCGTAATCGGGCTCTTTGAAGATCCACAAATCCACGGTTTTCAAACATTTCTGATCGTTTTGGCAAAAACTTCAGAATTTGTATCGACCGCCGTTCAAATGACTGCGTTGTTTTCCGCCAAAAGTGGGCGGAGCCGTAATTTTCGCCCGGAAGTGACGTAGGTGTTACTCTCATCTATACTATATATTTCTAGAAAAACCCCTGCTGTAGTATTACATGTAATTAGTTTAATATGCATGAAGTTATATGATCGATTGATTGATTGGTCATTGCTGTTTATTTCTGACAAAGTCTTACAGTTTTGAGTTTACTGTTTTTGATGTTAAACAACAGGAATGGGAATTACTTTTAGATAATACATATGAGTATTTTTTCAATTATTTGTATTTCATTTACTTATTGAAATGCACAAACACAGCCACACACTTCCTGTTGCTTCACCTGGAACCATGTTTACATCACAACTCAAATAATTCTTAGCATTTGTTGACAAACACACCAGTTGTTTACGGAGTGAAAAGATTCCCCTCCCTGTGAAAGTGTTTGTTCCCTCAGTCATCATGTGATCGGTTTGTCTGTTTGTCTCCCTCCTGCTTCCTCTCGCACAATGTGTCCTTCTCTGTTCTCACTGTTCCTTTTTCTCTGTTCTCATGTTTACCTTCCTCCATCTTGTCTGTTCTCTTCCTCCTCTTCCTCCTCTTCATCCTCTTCCTGTTTGTTTCCTCTCGGCCAATATTTTTGTCCCGCTGCTCTCTCTGTTTTCGCTGTTTCTTTTTTCCTCTGTTCTCATGTGTACCTTCCTCCCGCCATCTTGTCTGTTCCTTCTTCCTCCTCCTCCTCTTCCTCCTCCTCCTTCTCCTCTTCCTCTCCCCCCTGGTGGTAACGGGGGAGAAGTTGGCGTTGCTTCAGTACCGCCTCAGTATGTCCAGCATGCCGAGCCAACCCTTCACCCCACCAGGCTCTGGGACCCTCAACACCTACCAAGTACTATTACCTTTTCATTCACCCCTGTCCCTCTGGGGTCTCCTGGAGGTAAAGCTCCGTCAGGGTCAACGTCAAGGATACTTCTCTCATAAAGAGGGGTGCAGGAATGATTCCTAAAACCTGGAAAATAGCAGGTTAGCATTCGTGGTTAGCTCTTCTGGAAGTCAATGTTTTTTGGTTAAGTCTGTGGTTATAAGATGCTAAAGAGATTTTTATTCTACGACATAAAATACGTCGGTAAATCCCCCACTGGTGGATTTAAAAAAAAAAGGTTGCTAGCAAGTGTCTAAATGAGACAACTAAACGTCATCACGCCCAACATTAGCCTCCTTTAGCTTAGCGGTGGAGACGTGAAGTCATGTGACCGTGCTGTAGTTCCTTTATAGCCCAACATTAGCCTCCTTTAGCTTAGCGGTGGTGACGTGAAGTCATGTGACCGTGCTGTAGTTTCTTTATAGCCCAACATTAGCCTCCTTTAGCTTAGCGGTGGTGACGTGAAGTCATGTGACCGTGCTGTAGTTTCTTTATAGCCCAACATTAGCCTCCTTTAGCTTAGCGGTGGTGACGTGAAGTCATGTGACCGTGCTGTAGTTTCTTTATAGCCCAACATTAGCCTCCTTTAGCTTAGCGGTGGTGACGTGAAGTCATGTGACCGTGCTGTAGTTCCTTTATAGCCCAACATTAGCCACCTTTAGCTTAGCGGTGGTGACGTGAAGTCATGTGACCGTGCTGTAGTTCCTTTATAGCCCAACATTAGCCGCCTTTAGCTTAGCGGTGGTGACGTGAAGTCATGTGACCGTGCTGTAGTTCCTTTATAGCCCAACATTAGCCACCTTTAGCTTAGCGGTGGTGACGTGAAGTCATGTGACCGTGCTGTAGTTCCTTTATAGCCCAACATTAGCCACCTTTAGCTTAGCGGTGGTGACGTGAAGTCATGTGACCGTGCTGTAGTTCCTTTATAGCCCAACATTAGCCGCCTTTAGCTTAGCGGTGGTGACGTGAAGTCATGTGACCGTGCTGTAGTTCCTTTATAGCCCAACATTAGCCACCTTTAGCTTAGAGGTGGTGACGTGAAGTCATGTGACCTTGCTGTAGTTCCTTTATAGCCTATAAGGATCCCATGAAGAAAACCCATTAGCTTTTTGTGGAGGGAACCAGGGAGATGCTAATGTCTGATGCATTAAATATTTTCAAAAACAAACCCAATTGATAAAGACAACCACCTTTTATTAAAGGTGGGGTAGGTAAGTTTGAGAAACCGGCTCGAGATACACTTGTTGTTATATTCCATGGAATGCTCTTAACATCCTGATAGCAATGAATATCTGAAGTGCTTTGACAAAAAATCCATAAATAAATATCATCTGAGGAAGCTGTAGTACTGTAAAAAGCACGACCAATCATCTGAGCCGGCCCGGCTAAAATAACTAGATGGCCTACCTGCCTGTCAGCCTTCCATCTGTGCACAAACTTATCTCGTGCCCTCATTGGTCATGTGCGCGTTCGTGTGTGTTGGAGGAGGGGCTCTGGAAGGAAGTGGCAGATTTTTTCCAGCTGTGTATTTTCAAATTCTAGCGCACTCGAGCTGGTTTCTCCAAAATGACATACCCCACCTTTAAATGGCATTAGTTCCCTATTCATTACAGGCTCTTTTGACGATGACTCTCTGCAGAGAAGTATCCTTGACGGGGAAAAGTAATCCTGTAATGCAGCTTTGTAATCTGAGTATTTGAGCTTTTTTTTTTTTTACTGGTTTGTATGTGGGTCTGTTTTTTTAAAGGCATGCTTTTTACACTGGTGTGCTTCGTTGCTTCGTTGCTTCGTGCATGTTGAAGTGGTTTGATGATGTTATCTGTATAATTATCTTAGAAGAGCAAAGACACTACTACACTCTGAACAATCATTAATTTAACATGCCAGTCATTAAATCATTTAATTATCGGCTGTACATTCCTTTAAATATTTGTATTGAACGTCCTTCAGGTAGGGTTTGTGTTTCGTTGCATTATATGACATTTTGCATCATTTAGCTTTGTTTTAGCAGCTAATGGAGCACGGAGGTCCCACCTTTCATTCTGTCATTTAATATAATATAATACTGTGTCTCCACATCTAGTATCAAAGGAGTAAATTGTATACTGGATTTACTTTTATTTTTGTAGAGCATTGACAAAACCTGAAACTGTTTTAATACCTCAACTTGGTAAAGTAATGAATGATAATCATAATAATTTGTTATTGTAACTACCTATGATCTGTGAGACCTCTGTACTCTAAATAGAACAATTAAACCACGCTTTGGTTGATAGTTTGCCTGCTTTGGGACTGGGCTGCGTTCTGATTGGCTGCTTGTGTACCTGAGAGCTGATTGGCTGCACTGTGTGTGTGTGTGTGTTTATGAAGCTCTTAGTGACTGTTTGTCTCTCTCCAGGAGCCGTTCAGCCCCACGGAGGAACACGTGTTGGTGGTTCGTCTCCTGGTGAAAAACCTCCACGCCTTCTCAAACAGCCTGAAGCCGGATCAGCTGACCTCTTCCCCCCCGACACACTCACACACACACACTCACACCAGCCCCCTGGAGGAGTTCAAGAGGTACTCATATCTGTCAGAAATACTGATATCTGCAGGGTCCCCGCGGATCCTTAAAAAGTCTTAAAAGTCTTACATTTATTTTTTGATATTCAAGGTCTAAAAAGATCTAAAAAGGTCTGGAATTTTTGGACTCGAGGTATTACATTTTATTTGGGGCAGAATGAATGAGTGTGTCTACTTTTGGTTAAATATGTATGTTTTATTTTACTGGTAACATTATTTGATATCCTGCAACTTCCAATACCTATTTGTTTTGTACGTGAAATAGGTAGGCTAGCTAGCGCACCCTCCGCTTAGTAAGTGGCGGTAGAACGGCTCGCGTGGCTGTGATCCGCATTTTAAGGTAGAAGAAGAAGAAGAACGTGTTTATCTAGCTTCAGGCTGCCGCGGACAAAAAAGGAACACGAAGCTGAGAACAGGTTAAAACAATGGGTAAATGCAAATGTAATGACAAGTGGTTGGGGGACGACAAGTATCGTGGCTGAAACCGTCCAGTTGCTCCTATAAGGCGCGATTCAAACTTGGCACAATGGGGTGCAAAGCATTAGATTCGCACATGAGATCGGAAAAACACAAGCGCTATGCTGGTACTCAAAGGAGTGCAATGCCCATAGAGTTGTCCGTTAGTGCTACTTCTAGTTTGGCTGTTACAACAACTAATATATCTGCTCTGGCAAAGTCTTCAGGGCCCACTTCACTTCCACTGTTCATCGATATTTTTGTATTGGTATTATTTTTTCTTTTTAGAGGTCTTAAAAAGGTCTTAAAAGTCATTAAATGTGTACTTAAAAAATGTGCAGATACCCTGTACCTGATATCTGTCAGACTGCAAAACTGTATTTCTGCATAGGCGTCATTCATACTGGGGACTCTGGGAGCAGAGCTGTAATACTTGAATTGATTCCAACCTTTCTGGATTATGAACGAGCCCTAAATGTCCTCCTCAGAGTGGTGGTGCAGCGCTTCGTGCAGCAGAAGCTCTACCTGTTCCTGCAGCACTGCTTCGGCCACTGGCCTCTGGACGCCTCCTTCAGAGCGGTACGTCTCACACAGAACACTTTCATACTCAGATCTACTATATTTAACTTCTGTTAGGAAAATATCACTCGACACCGGGTTGAGAATCAATAGTCAGGTACTAATTTATTCTTGCAAGAAGGAGCAGAGTTAAGTCACATACAAAGGATATGGTTCAACTCACACACATGAGGGATGCTGCTCAACGGAGAGGGGATAACATCAAGCTTATATAGTCCAGAGTTAGGAGATAGCAACAAAGTCGTACATCGAGTTGGCGCCAGCATCGTCAGCAGGTGTCGGGAACATCTCTGAAAAGTCACGTACTTCCTCCGCACAGTTGTTGCTCTTTGCCCCTCGAAGGATAGAGGAGACAACACATGTGTGTCCTCTTGTCTGTACCAACAACATACATGATGCCCTGCCCTCTCCTATCTCAGAAGAGGCAACAACTTCCATCTGACTTTTAAGAATGATTTATTTGTGTGTTCAGGTGTTGGAGACGTGGCTCAGCTACATCCAGCCGTGGAGATACACCGGAGAGAAGATCAACCCTCAGGCCGACCAGAACAGAACGGTGCCAGAGAAATGGTGAGTCGGAGGGGATTTAAAATACATTTATTTTAGAATAATAATAATAAAAAAAAGAATAATCCATGAAGTGGTCTTTATTTTCCCTACAGACATGAATAAGACAAATGAAATTACAGTATGTAATTATTTGTAGTGCAATAAACATGTTTAAAGGTCCCCTATTATACTGTTTTTAATCAATATATCACAGGTCTCAGATATATACAGAGCCTGTCTCTGATTGGCTGAAACACCAAACAGATCATTGCAGCATTACCCATAATCCCCTCTGTTTCAGCCCTGTTTCCAAAGTGCTGATTCTCTGTCTGTTACTTTAGATGAAAATAAGGAGCCCCTCCCCACGCCCCTCTGAGAGACATTTGGTTACAAAGAACACAATGGTGCTCTAGGAGGAGATGCAGGTGATAAGGGGGGGGGGGTTACCTTGGTTGCTGATTGGCTAATGGTTACACAAGCCAAAACATCGTTATGACATCATCAAGTGGCCAAAATCTGATCAGCTCATTTTCAGACAGGTTTTTATATAAATGGATCAAAAAGAGAGAGAATCTTTGTGTTCCGGACCCTTTACAGAGGGGACACGTGTATGTATAAGAGACATGAAGAAGTGGATTTTGCCTAACAGTGTGCTGCAGGATATTTGTCGTGTTGTATTGACGGTGCTGATGTTCTCGTTGAAGGGAGTCCTTTGTGCAGGAGAACCTCCTCATGTACACCAAGCTCTTCCAGGTTCTGCTGAACCGAGCCGTCAGGACCGATCTGGTCAACGCCAAAAACGCTCTGATGGTTTTCAGAGTCTCCAAAGTGTTCGCTCAGCCAAACCTCGCCGACATGATCCAGAAAGGTGAGCGCAGAAACTCAAACGGGAGATACGATTCAAGGCTTTTATTGTCATTCGTACATAGCTACGGTGAAGATCTGTTGATGAAAATCTGAGGTCACAGGCTCCTCCAACAGAGCAACACAATAAGACAGATAAAATAGTGCAAGTAAATACAAATAAATACAAATAAAACAGAATAGAAAGAGTGCAATCAGAGTCTATATACAAGTAATTGGAATATGATATATTAGATAAATAATTTGTAAGTTGCAAACAGATGAATGTTATGGATGTTCTAGTTCAGGTGTTTAACAGCTAATAAAGACGTGATGTCACCGATAGCAGTTTATACGTCTAAAAGAGTTTATTTGTGTTTAGTTTGGGTGTTATATTTGTTTAATAAATGCTCTAAACAACCCCATCGTGTGTCCCCAGGAGAGCAGCTGTTTCTGGAGCCGGAGCACGTCCTTCATCACCGGCAGCCGAGAGGATACCTGACGCCGAATCAGGGAGGCAGCTTCCTGTCGTCACGGCAACGCGTGGTGACAGACATGGTGTTCAGGGTGAAGAGTCACGTCTACGCTCTGGAGGGACAAGACTGCCAGTACAAGCAGATGTTCGGAAACGAGCTCAGAGGAGCGGTACGTTCAGTTCAGTTCCTTTATAGCCCAACATTAGCCTCCTTTAGCTTAGCGGTGGTGGCGTGAAGTCATGTGACTGTGCTGTAGTTCCATTATAGCCCAACATTAGCCTCCTTTAGCTTAGCGGTGGTGACGTGAAGTCATGTGACCGTGCTGTAGTTCCTTTATAGCCCAACATTAGCCTCCTTTAGCTTAGCGGTGGTGGTGTGAAGTCATGTGACCGTGCTGTAGTTCCATTATAGCCCAACGTTAGCCTCCTTTAGCTTAGCGGTGGTGACGTGAAGTCATGTGACCATGCTGTAGTTCCATTATAGCCCAACGTTAGCCTCCTTTAGCTTAGCGGTGGTGGCGTGAAGTCATGTGACCGTGCTGTAGTTCCTTTATAGCCCAACATTAGCTTTTTACTTCACAAATCATGAACTGGTGTTAATATGTGGAGATTATCCTGCTGAACTAAACATGTAAACATAAACGTTTGTTCGACAATAATCCAAAATCACATGGAGAAATCCCATTGGACCAGGGAGATGCTGCCTTCAGGGTCCAACAAAGAAATATGACTGTTTAGCCCTACTTGAGCGTCTAAATCCTTTTCGTCCATCTTGCAGGTCATGAAGTTGATCCAAATCATCGCCCAGGCCCGACAGACGGCCAAGAGGATTTCTGATCACTCCAACGAGGTGGCGGCCAGCAACTCGTTCCTCTCGTGGTTCGGGGTGGGATCCTCGGACCTGAACAACACGTTCTCCGGCGCCGAGCCCGAGGAGAGCGGCGAGTGTTTGAAGAAAACCCACGAGTTCCTGGACCGAGCGCTGGAGCACCTGTGTCAAATCTTCAAGGTCAGACATTGATCAGTGGAGTTATATTTTGAAGTAGACCAGTGTTTCTCAAACCTTTTCATACCCAGGACCACTTAACCAATACAAAGACTCCTCAACTCCCCAAATATCAAAAAACAAAAGGCCTGCTCACCACTCCAACAGTTTATAACAAATGACAGACTAATAATGACACACTTTGAGAACCACTGTAGTAGATAATCGACTGGTAAAGATGATCCCAGATCTAGTTTATGACATTACTTGATGACGTGGATTCATGGTGTTGTTGTTGTTGTTGCCGTTGACTGCTGGTTAATTGTTTGTTTTGTTCTTCTCTTGTAGCTGAACCAGGGTCAGCTGACTCAGCTCATCTCCACTCTGGGCTCCTGTCAGGACGAAGGGAACTGCAAACAGCTGCCGGACTGCATCCAGGGAGAGAACGGACTCATGCTCACCGACCTGGGCCGCAAACAGGTATTCATAATAATACATTTTATTTATAAAGGCACCTTTCAAAGCTCGCCATACAAGGTACACAAAACACAAAACAAAAGTCGAAAAACCCGACATCATAATCAATCAATAGAAACCGAAAAGCAGAGGACGTGTGATGTGATCAGGGTGGATACGCCAGTTTGAAGAGACGTGATTTGAGACGTGATTTGAAGATGGTGTGTTTTTAGGTGATCGTGTATAAAAACCATCAGAATCAGAAATCCTTTATTAGTCCTGCAGCGGGACGTTAACCGTGTTACAGCCATAAAGTGGCATAGGTGAAAGGTGAGAGACGGACAGGTGAGAGATGGACAGGTAGAGACAGGTGAGAGACAGACAGGTGAGACAGACAGGTAGAGAGACAGACAGGTGAGAGACTGATAGGTGAGAGAGACAGGTGAGAGACTGATAGGTGTGAGAGACAGGTGAGACAGACGGGTAGGGACAGACAGGTGAGAGACAGGTGAGAGACTGATAGGTGAGAGAGACAGGTGAGAGACAGGTAGAGACAGGTGAGAGACTGATAGGTGAGAGAGACAGGTGAGAGACAGGTAGAGACAGGTAGAGACAGGTGAGAGACTGATAGGTGAGAGAGACAGGTGAGAGACTGATAGGTGAGAGAGACAGGTGAGAGACACAGGTGAGAGACACAGGTGAGAGAGACAGGTGAGAGAGACAGGTGAGAGACTGATAGGTGAGAGAGACAGGTGAGAGACAGGTGAGAGACTGATAGGTGAGAGAGACAGGTGAGAGAGACAGGTAGAGACAGGTAGAGACAGGTAGAGACAGGAAGAGACAGGTGAGAGACTGATAGGTGAGAGAGACAGGTGAGAGACAGGTGAGAGACTGATAGGTGAGAGAGACAGGTGAGAGACAGGTGAGAGACAGGTGAGAGACTGATAGGTGAGAGAGACAGGTGAGAGACAGGTGAGAGACTGATAGGTGAGAGAGACAGGTGAGAGACAGGTGAGAGACAGGTGAGAGACTGATAGGTGAGAGAGACAGGTGAGAGACAGGTGAGAGACTGATAGGTGAGAGAGACAGGTGAGAGACAGGTGAGACAGACAGGTAGGGGCACACAGGTAGAGAGACAGACAGGTGAGAGACACCTAGAGACGGTAGTGTGTATTCGTCATTCAAAAGAGGCAACAACTGGAAGACAGACTGCGTGACACACCGAGAGAAGAAGAACAGACTGCGTGATATAAACAAACAACAAATAGTGTGCGTTCCATGTTCACTCTACAGCCAGAAGCTCACGGGGCTTTCCCCAACCTGAGTCGAGAGCTGGAGGTAAATGACATCTCAGATTTGCCTTCTTAATAGTTTGTTAGGGTCCCTCACTTCCGTTTCGCTTCTCATGCACTGATTCGCTAGCTGAACAGCCAATCAGAGGGATTTATTTGGCCGACGGCCTCCCGATTCAACATGTTGAATCGGGAGGCGGAAGGTGTCGGCACGGCCGAAAAGACACGACGGTGCGGTACACACCAATCTGAGTAGGGCGACAGGACGCTCATCGACGGCCTGACATCCATCGACGGCGAAAATCGGCTTGGTGTGTAAGGAGCTTTAGGCGCCGTTTACACGAGGAGAAAACTGCTTGTATCTGCATAGTTTCGCGTGCGTATAGCCCTATTATTTACACGAGGCCGATAGAAACTGACCCCACAAACAATAACGGGTCCCAAGGTGGATAGATTTGCAAACGAAACGCTCTGGGGGGTCAACCGAGTCCGTGTAATCACCTCGATACGAATATTTCCTGAAAAAATAACGATAGCCCCGCCTCTCCCCACCTCTCCTGCTCACTGCTGTAGCAACTATCAAAAATAGCTGTGTTAATTAAACGCACAAGGGGTTCTTGAATGAAATAATATTATAAAAGACAAACCAGAATTGTTAACGCCCAATATACTCCTTAAACAAAATAAACAGAGTCAGATTTCATGCATTGATCCATTATATTGACAAAGGAGGATCTCACCCGGTGTTTGTAGAGAATATCTCTCTTTCTGAGCCGTCCTCTCGATGCAATATCCACAGATTCGGTTTCTTTCAGTTAACTTCCCCGTTGCATTTATCCATATGCTGAGGAAATGACTATATCCCGCTGAATACCAGCAATCACCACACACACTTCCTCCTGTCAGTAGCTACTGCTAGTGCTACTGCTACTGACCATGCTACAGATATTAGTGCAACATCTACAGCTCCTCTACCACAACCATCAGCAACAAGTGGACATGGAGAATTACATGAACTACATGTTGCTAAATACACCGCGGGGCATGAACAGAAGGGTAGCCATGGCAACATTGCGGCGGGGGCTGCTGGGGCTGCTCTTCTTCGCGGCTTTTGGTGTATTTTGGCGGAAGTTACAGCGCCACTTACAGTCCCGGCATATGTACTACAGCGTTTCCAGCGGCCTCGTTTGAACAGACACGTTAAATGAAACAAATGCATGTGAACGGAAGACTTTTTTAAATACGCATACTGTGCATAAACGCAAACGGTCCCGTGTGAGCGGGGCATTAGGTGTCTAGTGGCTTGATAAAAACAAAGGAAGGAAGCGTGACATTTAAAATGAAGACAATAAAACAACCATGGCTTAAAATGAGTAGCAGCAATAAAGACAAACAAACAAGTTGTGTGTGTGTGTGTGTGTGTGTGTGTGTGTGTGTGTGTGTGTGTGTGTGTGTGTGTGTGTGTGTGGTTGTGATGTGTGTGTGTGTGTGGTGTGTGTGTGTGTGTGTGTGTGTGTGTGGTGTGTGTGTGTGTGTGTGTGTGTGTGTGTTGGTGTGTGTGTGTGTGGTGTGTGT
>NW_022987426.1:0-7500 GCF_902827165.1 Trematomus bernacchii
GTGTGATGTGTAGTTACTGTGTGATGTGTAGTTACTGTGTGATGTGTAGTTACTGTGTGATGTGTAGTTACTGTGTGATGTGTAGTTACTGTGTGATGTGTAGTTACTGTGTGATGTGTTGTTACTGTGTGATGTGTAGTTACTGTGTGATGTGTAGTTACTGTGTGATGTGTTGTTACTGTGTGATGTGTAGTTACTGTGTGATGTGTAGTTACTGTGTGATGTGTTGTTACTGTGTGATGTGTGTTACTGTGTGATGTGTTGTTACTGTGTGTTGTTACTGTGTGATGTGTAGTTACTGTGTGATGTGTAGTTACTGTGTGATGTGTAGTTACTGTGTGATGTGTAGTTACTGTGTGATGTGTTGTTACTGTGTGATGTGTAGTTACTGTGTGATGTGTAGTTACTGTGTGATGTGTAGTTACTGTGTGATGTGTTGTTACTGTGTGATGTGTAGTTACTGTGTGATGTGTGATGTGTTGTTACTGTGATGTGTTGTTACTGTGATGTGTAGTTACTGTGTGATGTGTAGTTACTGTGTGATGTGTAGTTACTGTGTGATGTGTAGTTACTGTGTGAGTGTGTTACTGTGTGATGTGTGTTATGGATGTGTTGTTACTGTGTGATGTGTAGTTGTTATGTGTGATGTGTGATGTAGTTACTGTGTGTAGGATGATTGTTTGTTACTGTGTGATGGTGTTTGTTACTGTGTGATGTGTGTGTACTGTGTGATGTGTGTTAGTGTGAGGGTTACTTGTATGTGTGTAGTTACTGTGTGATGTGTAGTTACTGTGTGATGTGTAGTTACTGATGTGTAGTTACTGTGTGATGTGTAGTTACTGTGTGATGTGTGAGGTTAGTTACTGTGTGTGTTATGTGTGAGGTGTTACTGTGTGATGTTGTTACTGTGTGAGTGTAGTACTGTTGTGTGATGTGTGATGTGTAGTTACTGTGTGATGTGTAGTTACTGTGATGTGTAGTTACTGTGTGATGTGTAGTTACTGTGATGTGTAGTTACTGTGATGTGTAGTTACTGTGTGATGTGTTGTTACTGTGTGATGTGTTGTATGCTGTGTGTGTTATACTAGGTGATATTATTCCTTTATCTTAATACTGAGTGATCTTGAGAGTCAGAGAGGCTTTCAGGACACTTCCTCTCCACCTGTCGCAGTAATCCCTCAGAAGGAGATTAATCTCAGATTATAACCCGTCTCCTTCCCGCCGTCTGTCCTCTTCTTCTACAGAACATGTATAACCTTTGTTCTGTGTTTAGGGTTAGAGACCCACTCCTTCATGTTGTGTTCAAGCTGTGAGAGAAGAAAGGCTCTGTTGTGATCGGTCCACCGCTTAGAGAGGTCACGCCCCTTAGCCTATCACCTACATGTCAGAGTACTAGCCAATAGGAGCGCAAGGGTTCCTTAGTGATGTCACTATGTTCCGTAACACAGGGATTTTACCCTTTGTAGACCATTTACATAAGGGATGGGCAACTTTGAGGATAGTGAGGGCCAACACATTATTTTCCTCACTACCAGAGGGCCACTTTGTGACGATGCATTTCCATCGGCAGGATACTATAGAGAGCCGCAGTGACGCGTCCTAAAACCCAGAAGTAAACTCCTTCCGGTTCCTTCGTCAAAAACGCACTGCAATCTCTCCATAGGGTTTAGGAAAATAGCTGGAAATAAGGTCTGTGGTTGAGACACATTGAAGAGACGGATCACGTTTTGTTCAGCCGGATAATCTCCACATGTTAACCCTACTTTTATAATGTTCTAATCATAAATCTAGTCGCCAGAAGCTAAATGCTAACGTTATGCGATAAACGAACTGCAGCAGGGTCGCTACTTCAACGTCACACCAACTTCAGATCCATATTCAAACACACAGATTCTAAATGGAACGAGTTGAAGCGTTTGTTTGAACAGTTAGCAGGAGGCAGGTACTTGCTTTCAAGCAGAACAGAAACTAACTTAGAGGAGTGTTCACGTGTTCGGCGTAATGACGTACAACGTCCTCCACGACTTCTGTAGTCCTATTCAGCCACTTGGTAACAACCATCGTTTCTCAGACACGTCAACTCTTCAGAAATCACCAGTGGGGTCACTGCTGATGGATTTAATGTCCTAGAACAAAACGTGACCCGTCTCTTCAATGTGTCTCAACCACAGACCTTAGTTCAGCTAGTTTCCTAAACCCTATGGAGAGATCCCATTGCTTTTTGTCGAAGGAACCGGACGTGGTAAAAATGCTAACTTACTTCCGGGTTTTAGGACGCGTCACTGCGGTTCTCTATATCCACAACATTTAAATAGCCAATTTCAGCAACTAATTTAATGAAGAGAACTAAATATATACAGGCAATAAACGTTTATTGTACCCAACACTGAGTTTAGCAACTAATATTCATCTTTGTGTTTCTACTCTTCCCTCACATCCCATTACATAAAACCATGTACTTATGCATTTTTCTGACCTTCACCCACAGCTGGATCAGTAAGCTATACATCTTAATGAGATACTTGTGGTTTGCTGCTGCACAATAGACTGAATGTCAATATCAACATTTGTACATCCGATTTGCATGAGATGGAACAGTGTCTGTCAATCTGTTTCTCTCCTTTGACTTGATGTGCTTCATCATAGAGAAGTTGCTCTCGCAGATGTAAGTGCTGCCAAACATGCTGGCCATTGAGAGCGCAAAATCCCTGAGGAGTGGAAAACCCCCAAAAGGAAATTCCCCCTTTGCTAGAAAGGGGTCTGACTGTAGTTCACACATTTCAAGCTGCAACTCAGGGGGCTGCTCTCTGATAGCAGCAGATGGACGGTCGGAGGAAAATCCATCTTTAAACAGAGTCAGTTTAGTAACAAATGCATTCAGGTGCGCATATAGACCCGACACGGTTTGGCATCTTCCCTGTAACCACCTTATCTCTGTGTGCATCTGTAAATCACCGTACGAGGCGTTCACTTCATCCAAAAAGGCTATAAACTTCCTGTGATTGAGAGACTGGTTCCCTCCTCGAATGAGATTAGTAGTCTTGGTAACTCCATGACAAGGCTGAAGTTCATTGATTTGGCACACAGAGCCTCCTGCAATATCAAAATGAAATGTTCTTTTCTGAAAACTTCGAGCAGCGGCTCCTGGACATTAGCTTATCACTGGAACAGTTATTCTTCGTAAATAGATGAAGGGTGTTACGGCCCCACCCTCTACTCTGCGGTAGTGGCTCGTGCTGAGACCCGCAACATGAAAGAATACACGCAATAACCGGTACTTGGTAACGAGCATTTATTGATAATCAGCCGTTTGCTCACACAAAAAGAGGTCTGGAGGACTGGCCGAAAGGAACAAACAGAAGGAGGGAACCCGAGCCAGCTACACCACGGGCCGTAGGACCCAGAGCCCCCCCCCCCTAACCAGAAATCAGTTATAAACCCTATGGGAAACAAAATAAAGCAGCGGAAACTGGACTACCAGGTCCTCCAGGCTGAACATAAAACATCTGCAAAAATATGGCCTACAGCTCAAAATGGCAAAGAGGTATTCTGAGGAGAGGGTCTCCTGGCGTTAGGATAGGAGAGACCTCCTTCTCCTCCAGCTTCTCTCTATATATACACGGCTGAGTGGAATTAGGAACACCTGGGCAGAGGCGGAGCCAGAGGCAGACCAGGTGCACCTGGGCAGAGGCGGAGCCAGGGGCAGACCAGGTGCACCTGGGCAGAGGCGGAGCCAGAGGCAGACCAGGTGCACCTGGGCAGAGGCGGAGCCAGGGGCAGACCAGGTGCACCTGGGCAGAGGCGGAGCCAGGAGCAGACCAGGTGCACCTGGGCAGAGGCGGAGCCAGGGGCAGACCAGGTGTACCTGGGCAGAGGCGGAGCCAGGGGCAGACCAGGTGCACCTGGGCAGAGGCGGAGCCAGGGGCAGACCAGGTGCACCTGGGCAGAGGCGGAGCCAGGGGCAGACCAGGTGCACCTGGGCAGAGGCGGAGCCAGAGGCAGACCAGGTGCACCTGGGCAGCAGGGAGACAGAAAATAAAGAAAACAAGGAGGGGAGCACGTAACACCCCCACCATGAGTTAGTGATTTTATTTTATTTTCAAACAAAACAATCAATCAACTTTGAGTTGACAGACGCGCTCACGACTACGTTTGTCTTTAACGACCACTCAGTCCACACACCGAACAGGCAAATGCCAGTCAAACACACAACAACAACAAAAAACACTCGCAACAACTGCTACATATTATAAGCGCGACAATGCATCGGCCAACACATTGTCCTTGCCACGAATGTGTTTGACCTCAACATTGAAGGCTTGCATGAAAAAACTCCACGGCATCAACCTTTGATTTGTGTTACGCATCCTCTGGAAACACACAAGGGGGTTGTGATCGGTAAGAACAGTGGCAGGAATGTTTGATGACCCAACGCACACCCCAAAGCGGTTTAAAGCCAGAACCATAGCCAGTGCCTCCTTTTCGCTGGGGGCGATTGAATTTCTTGGAGCAGTATGACACAAGGTGCTCCACTCCACGATCAGTTCCACTACGCCTGCACGCTGCGCATCAGGCAAGTGTGCTAAATGAGACTCAATATTCACCAGAATCTCTGAGTTTTGCAGCCTTCCCTGTAACACCGCCTTTGGTTGGACCATAACATCCTCATCCCCCTCTGCAATGACCGGGGCCTCAGAGGTGACAGGTGTGTCACTTTCTGCACTGGACAGCGCCACCACACAGGCAGCAACAGGTTTATTAACACCAAGGTGGCCAGCAAGCAGATGACGTGCCACAGGCACAGCACCGAGGCTTACCGTACCAGATTTCCCACCCTCACTTCACGGTGGAGGGTCACTGATCGGTCTGTCTAATTCTGTAGCCCTAAAACTGTCAGACAGATCAACATCGCTAACGTCAACTCCACATTTGGACTTTGCGCTGGTGACTGCAACCGCAGTCACCTCCGGCTTAACGAGCACTCTGCCACCGGCTAAATCATTCCCCGAGATAAAATCTATCTCCTCAATGGGAAGACATGGCCGAACCCCGACAATTACCGGACCTGTGACTAGATCTGACTCAAGGTGAATATTATGTGAGGGCGAACCCACATACTGCATACCAAACCCCCTCACAAGAACACCAGATCCCACAGCAGACTCCTCAGAGAGGGGCAACACACCCTTCACGATGCTGTATCCCTCAAAATGGTTACTGGAACCCTGTTGTTCTTCCCCGGTAAAGACACCATTCCCTCCATGAGAAACGGAGCAAAGACTTCCAGTTCTGACTTAAAGGAGAGGTGTCATGGCCATTCCCACTGATCATAATTCCATTGTTGAGGTATACTAAAATAGATTTATACTGTGCATTTTTCCAAACTCACATTGGTTTCTCATACAGCATCTCTGTAAACTACGTGTATTCACTGAATTTCACTATTTGCCTTTAACGGCTCGTTGTAGCTCCAATAGCTCCAGCCCCCACCCTCCCTGTGAGCACAGTGTGCTCTAATTGGTCGGGACGTTGTGAATAGCACTGAGCTCCGTGGAGGTGTTGCTTCCTTGTTTAGGATACATAGCGAAACACAGCCAAACTCATCCTGAGCACACACAAAGTCACAGCCGAAGTAAAAACAATAAGTGTGGCTTGATATTGAGTAAGAAACAGGTTGATAAACGCTGTGAGAATGGGTCTGCAGAGAGAATGGGTCTGCAGAGAGAATGGGTCTGCAGAGAGAATGGGTCTGCAGAGAGAATGGGTCTGCAGAGAGAATGGGTCTGCAGAGAGAATGGGTCCGCAGAGAGAATGGGTCTGCAGAGAGAATGGGTCTGCAGAGAGAATGGGTCTGCAGAGAGAATGGGTCTGCAGAGAGAATGGGTCTGCAGAGAGGATGGGTCTGTAGAGAGAATGGGTCTGCAGAGAGAATGGGTCTGCAGAGAGAATGGGTCTGCAGAGAGAATTTTGCCGCGATCCCAACTGTCTGTTATCAGCCTGCAGCCAGGGAGGAGAAATCAGCTGAGCTGCCTGCTCCCTGCACACAGATGTGTGTGTGAGGAAGTCCGTGGATCGGTCAATTTGGACCAATCAGCGGGGGCTTAACGTAACGGCTCCGCGGACGTAACGTAACGGCTCTTCGGGATTGGTCCATTTCGTTCCGGGTACCGCATGACATCAGGCGGTACCCGGAAGAATCAAATGGGCAGTGACGTATCTCCAACGAGGCGTTTTGGGGAGGTATTTTCTGTGTTAGAGTTTTACTCGCTACAGGGTGTACTTTGAGGGTTTGTGACTCTGCACACCGTTTACATGCATACAAACCTTCATAACACACAAGGGGACGGGTAATAACCGGAAAAGCATGACATGGGAGCTTTAAGAGATCCTGGCTTTAAAGTATTCACCAAGGCGACCGACTTTACAGGCTTCTTCTCATCCCGCAAAGCATAACAATTAGCCACAATATGACCTTTTCTCTGGCAGAAGAAACACACTAGGCTATCCTTAGGTCCCCAATTCACCTCCCTCTGCTTTTCCTCTGCATTACCTGACATGCTGGACTGCCATGGCACGTTAGTGGATCCTGGGCTTTCCCTGACCTGGCTGTCACCAAACCGGGCCTGTGCCCCTATACCTCTCACTGAAGACAGACTTGTGAGTGAGAACATACTCGTCCACCATGTGGCTACTCTTTCAGGTAAACCGTTTTTAAACTCTTCCATGAGTATCAACGTTTTCAGGTCCTCTAGAGATTTTACCCCCGTCGACGAGCACCATCGATCAAACAGTCCCTCTTTCTCACGGGCGAATTCCACATAAGCTTGAGAATCATGTTTTTAAAACAACGAAACCTTTGATGATATGCCTCTGGCACCAGCTCATAGGCGCGTAGAATTGCAGCTTTTACCTGCTCATAATCCAGGCTAACCTCGTGAGACAATGCGGCATACACCTCCTGTGCCTTACCTGTGAGAACGCACTGCAGCATTACAGTCCACATGTTCCCAGGCCATTTCAAGGTTGTCGCAACCCATTCGAAAAGAATAAAATAATTATCAATGTCTCTCTCATGAAACACTGGGATAAACCGAATATATTTACCCACATCAAACTCATGTGATTGTGCAGACAACAACTGCTGAGCCTGGTGCGACAATGTCGTCAGTTCCAGCTCCTTTAAACGTAACATACGCTTGGTTTCCTTCTCAAGCTTCCTTATTTTGAGGTTACAGTCAATCTCTTTCTCTTTAATCATGTCTTGCCTTGTCTTCTCTTCTCTTCTCTTCTCTTGCCTAGCAACCCAGCTGAAACCACAGCCATGCTCCCAAGCCGAAGCTTCACCCACTTTCTCCGCAACACTACACACACCCAGCTCAACGATCCCAAGGGGAACGCCGCTAAAACTTACAGGGGAAAACTCTGCACCGCTCCAAATCAAATCAAATCAAATCAAGTTTTATTTATAAAGCACATTTAAAAGTGATTTTTGGTCGAGCC
>NW_022987426.1:17500-21476 GCF_902827165.1 Trematomus bernacchii
CGTTCAGGTGCTCTAGATGTAATAACAGGCTGTGAGGCGTTCAGGTGCTCCAGATGTAATAACAGGCTGTGGTGCGTTCAGGTGCTCTAGATGTAATAACAGGCTGCGAGGCGTTCAGGTGCTCCAGATGTAATAACAGGCTGTGGTGCGTTCAGGTGCTCTAGATGTAATAACAGGCTGTGGTGCGTTCAGGTGCTCTAGATGTAATAACAGGCTGTGAGGCGTTCAGGTGCTGTAGATGTAATAACAGGCTGTGAGGCGTTCAGGTGCTCTCGATGTAATAACAGTGTTTGGTGCGTTCAGGTGCTCTAGATGTAATAACAGCTATGTTGCGTTCAGGTGCTCTAGGTGCTGCGAGGCGTTCAGGTGCTCTAGATGTAATAACAGTGTGTGGTGCGTTCAGGTGCTCTAGATGTAATAACAGTGTGTGGTGCGTTCAGGTGCTCTAGATGCTGTGAGGCGTTCAGGTGCTCTAGATGTAATAACAGGCTGTGAGGCGTTCAGGTGCTCTAGATGTAATAACAGTGTTTGGTGCGTTCAGGTGCTCTAGATGTAATAACAGGCTGTGGTGCGTTCAGGTGCTCTAGATGTAATAACAGTGTGTGGTGCGTTCAGGTGCTCTAGATGTAATAACAGTGGTGCGTTCAGGTGCTCTAGATGTAATAACAGTGTTTGGTGCGTTCAGGAGCTCTAGATGTAATAACAGGCTGTGGTGCGTTCAGGTGCTCTAGATGTAATAACAGGCTGTGGTGCGTTCAGGTGCTCTAGATGTAATAACAGTGTGTGGTGCGTTCAGGTGCTCTACATGTAATAACAGGCTGTGGTGCGTTCAGGTGCTCTAGATGTAATAACAGGCTGTGGTGTGTTCAGGTGCTCTAGATGTAATAACAGGCTGTGAGGCGTTCAGGTGCTCTAGATGTAATAACAGGCTGCGAGGCGTTCAGGTGCTCTAGATGTAATAACAGGCTGTGGTGCGTTCAGGTGCTCTAGATGTAATAACAGGCTGTGAGGCGTTCAGGTGCTCTAGGTGTAATAACAGGCTGCGAGGCGTTCAGGTGCTCTAGATGTAATAACAGGCTGTGAGGCGTTCAGGTGCTCTAGGTGTAATAACAGGCTGCGAGGCGTTCAGGTGCTCTAGATGTAATAACAGGCTGTGGTGCGTTCAGGTGCTCCAGATGTAATAACAGGCTGTGGTGCGTTCAGGTGCTGTAGATGTAATAACAGGCTGTGAGGCGTTCAGGTGCTCTAGATGTAATAACAGGCTGTGGTGCGTTCAGGTGCTCTATATGTAATAACAGGCTGCGAGGCGTTCAGGTGCTCTAGATGTAATAACAGGCTGTGGTGCGTTCAGGTGCTGTAGATGTAATAACAGGCTGTGGTGCGTTCAGGTGCTCTAGATGTAATAACAGGCTGTGGTGCGTTCAGGTGCTCCAGATGTAATAACAGGCTGTGGTGCGTTCAGGTGCTCTAGATGTAATAACAGGCTGTGGTGCGTTCAGGTGCTCCAGATGTAATAACAGGCCGTGGTGCGTTCAGGTGCTCTAGATGTAATAACAGGCTGTGGTGCGTTCAGGTTCTCTAGATGTAATAACAGGCTGTGAGGCGTTCAGGTGCTCTAGATGTAATAACAGTGTGTGGTGCGTTCAGGTGCTCTAGATGTAATAACAGGCTGTGAGGCGTTCAGGTGCTCTAGATGTAATAACAGGCTGCGAGGCGTTCAGGTGCTCTAGATGTAATAACAGGCTGTGGTGCGTTCAGGTGCTCTAGATGTAATAACAGGCTGTGAGGCGTTCAGGTGCTCTAGGTGTAATAACAGGCTGCGAGGCGTTCAGGTGCTCTAGATGTAATAACAGGCTGTGAGGCGTTCAGGTGCTCTAGGTGTAATAACAGGCTGTGAGGCGTTCAGGTGCTCTAGATGTAATAACAGGCTGTGGTGCGTTCAGGTGCTCCAGATGTAATAACAGGCTGTGGTGCGTTCAGGTGCTGTAGATGTAATAACAGGCTGTGAGGCGTTCAGGTGCTCTAGATGTAATAACAGGCTGTGGTGCGTTCAGGTGCTCTAGATGTAATAACAGGCTGCGAGGCGTTCAGGTGCTCTAGATGTAATAACAGGCTGTGGTGCGTTCAGGTGCTGTAGATGTAATAACAGGCTGTGGTGCGTTCAGGTGCTCTAGATGTAATAACAGGCTGTGGTGCGTTCAGGTGCTCTAGATGTAATAACAGGCTGTGGTGCGTTCAGGTGCTCCAGATGTAATAACAGGCTGTGGTGCGTTCAGGTGCTGTAGATGTAATAACAGGCTGTGAGGCGTTCAGGTGCTCTAGATGTAATAACAGGCTGTGGTGCGTTCAGGTGCTCTAGATGTAATAACAGGCTGTGAGGCGTTCAGGTGCTCTAGATGTAATAACAGTGTTTGGTGCGTTCAGGTGCTCTAGATGTAATAACAGTGTGTGGTGCGTTCAGGTGCTCTAGATGTAATAACAGTGTGTGGTGCGTTCAGGTGCAATAACAGCTGTGGTGCGTTCAGGTGCTCTAGGTGCTGCGAGGCGTTCAGGTGCTCTAGATGTAATAACAGTGTGTGGTGCGTTCAGGTGCTCTAGGTGCTGCGAGGCGTTCAGGTGCTCTAGATGTAATAACAGGCTGTGGTGCGTTCAGGTGCTCTAGATGTAATAACAGTGTGTGGTGCGTTCAGGTGCTCTAGATGCTGTGAGGCGTTCAGGTGCTCTAGATGTAATAACAGGCTGTGAGGCGTTCAGGTGCTCTAGATGTAATAATAGCTATGTTGCGTTCAGGTGCTCTAGATGTAATAACAGGCTGTGGTGCGTTCAGGTGCTCTAGATGTAATAACAGGCTGTGGTGCGTTCAGGTGCTCTAGATGTAATAACAGGCTGTGGTGCGTTCAGGTGCTCCAGATGTAATAACAGGCTGTGGTGCGTTCAGGTGCTCTAGATGTAATAACAGGCTGTGGTGCGTTCAGGTGCTCCAGATGTAATAACAGGCCGTGGTGCGTTCAGGTGCTCTAGATGTAATAACAGGCCGTGGTGCGTTTAGGTGCTGTAGATGTAATAACAGTGTGTGGTGCGTTCAGGTGCTCTAGATGTAATAACAGTGTGTGGTGCGTTCAGGTACACAAGCTTCTGATCGTGGTGGAGCTTCTTCTCGGGGAGATTCCTGACCGGCTGCAGTTCAGACAGCCGTCCCTGAAGAGGTCTCTGATGCCGTACTTCTTGCTGACTCAGGGTCAGTACACACACTGATATACCTGGAGAGGTCTCTGATGCCGTACTTCTTGCTGACTCAGGGTCAGTACACACACTGATATACCTGGAGAGGTCTCTGATGCCGTACTTCTTGCTGACTCAGGGTCAGTACACACACTGATATACCTGGAGAGGTCTCTGATGCCGTACTTCTTGCTGACTCAGGGTCAGTACACACACTGATATACATGGAGAGGTCTCTGATGCCGTACTTCTTGCTGACTCAGGGTCAGTACACACACACACTGATATACCTGGAGAGGTCTCTGATGCTATACTTCTTGCTGACTCAGGGTCAGTACACACACACTGATATACCTGGAGAGGTCTCTGATGCTGTACTTCCTGCTGACTCAGGGTCAGTACACACACTGATATACCTGGAGAGGTCTCTGATGCCGTACTTCTTGCTGACTCAGGGTCAGTACACACACTGATATACCTGGAGAGGTCTCTGATGCCGTACTTCTTGCTGACTCAGGGTCAGTACACACACACTGATATACCTGGAGAGGTCTCTGATGCCGTACTTCTTGCTGACTCAGGGTCAGTACACACACTGATATACCTGGAGAGGTCTCTGATGCTGTACTTCCTGCTGACTCAGGATCAGTACACACACTGATATACCTGGAGAGGTCTCTGATGTTTCTTTAAAGGGGACCTATCATGCAAAATGCACTTTTGTATGTCTTTTCTACATGAATATGTGTCCCCG
>NW_022987427.1:0-26934 GCF_902827165.1 Trematomus bernacchii
AGAGAGAGGGAGAGAGAGAGAGTGGCGAATAATCGATTAATATTCACCAGGGCTGTCCGATTTTCGAATTTGATCATAGTCAGTTTCTGGCATCCCTAGTGAGGACCCCCCTGGAGGAGGTGAGGACCCCCCTAGAGGAGGTGAGGGCCCCCCTGGAGGAGGTGAGGACCCCCCTAGAGGAGGTGAGGACCCCCCTAGAGGAGGTGAGGGCCCCCCTGGAGGAGGTGAGGACCCCCCTAGAGGAGGTGAGGTCCCCCCCGGAGGAGGTGAGGTCCCCCCCGGAGGAGGTGAGGTCCACCCCCAAATAAAGCAGGTTAAAATAATGAGATTGCATACATGTTCTTTGAGTAAACACTGCCAAAGGTCCCACAGACCCAAACAGCACACAAAGGTTAAAGGTCAGCATATCATAATGTTAAAATGTGCTAAATATATACACTGCAAAAAAAAAAAGAGAAATTATGAGCAGAGAATTCCTTTTACTGCTCGTTTGGCGGGTCTTGCCAGAATTTATTAACAATTGGCACAAAACAAAACACAATTGTTCTTGCCCTTTACTGCTCTCAATATAAACACATGTTCATGTCTTCAAATATACTTGAATGCTTGAAGTATTTAAAATAAAGACATTTGTGTATACCCAATTGTCATTAACATCATGACTCAAAATAAGAATGTACTGCTTCAAAACAGATATTGGTGCTGTATTCAAACACTGTTAATGACCTTTTCAGGCAAAGCATTAGCATTGCTCTAATATATGCTAGCATTAGCATCAAGCAACACGCATTTATAATAATTAAATGATGACTGACCATAGGACACATAGACAATACAAAACACACCTAAAACACTTGTTAGCTATAAACAATTCTCTTGCATTCACTTTCATCAGGGAGCGCGAGTCTACTACATTTAAATAGCGACCGCCATTACACATACACACACAGCCACCACGAGGTGGTCTTCTACGCGGCATTAAACGGCATCAAACATAATAACCAACATCTAAACATCACTTCAAACTTAAGACATTGCGATTTATAACATTTGTGACAATCTGTACACATTACTGACCTGTAGAGCAGGAGAAATGATGAGCAGAGAATTCCTTTTGCTGCTCGTTTGGCGGGTCTTGCCAGAATGCCAAGCTAACGACAGCTCCGTCATCACGTCAGACATTTTACGGCAGACACTTAAATAATAACAAACCCCTTTACGGCAGTGTTACTCTGCCATCTACTGCCCCTTGCTGTCCATTGTTAAATGGTGATCACCACACTTTGTGCGGGTCAAACATACCCCTGCTTCAGTGTATAGTATCATCATCACCATATAAGCAGGGGTTAAATTGGGCCGGGGCTGTCCGGGGCTCAGCCCCGGCACATAGGACGATGCTCTGACGTCATCACCCTCGCTCATTTGTCATTTGTTTAAGCCATATGTTAAACCATCTCTCGTTCTTAATATAGACTTTATTTAGGGTCGATATGTGTTGACTTTACTTTAAAATAGCAGATCTCTGTGACATGATATAGTTTTTCCGCTTAGTGAACGTGTGTCTCTGCTCCGATCAGGAGCTGCAGCACCGCGATCTGGTGCACTTTAAGCACACATTACTAGAGACCTGATCTAGGGGGTACAACTCTAAAGACCCATATGAAAAAGATCGGTTTACATTTTAATAATCAAATATGTGAACATAACCAATAACCTACCATAGCCAATAACAAATAAATGTAACTTTTATTTTTGTATATTCATATCTTATTTTACCTAGTTAACATTTATTTATGCATATTTTTATATCTCTCAAATTTTAAATGATATTTCTGGTTTACTGTCCTATAGTATACATTGAAATGATTTCAAACCTGTTTATCCAAATAATTATAAAGGAATGCCTTGGAAATATTTGTTTACATAAATTGCATTTATCTCTCTCTCTCGCTCCCACGCCCACTTTGGCTGTGAGCTGCGGGCGCCTGATAAGCCAACACCCCCCACTTCATCACTTACAGCGCCCATCGTACAGGGAGAATGAAAAGTGTAACCGGGGTGAAAAGGGTGTTACCTTTACTTAATTATGAATGTTGTTACATCAAGGCTGAAAATTAGGATGAGCGCAAACAGTCAAAAAGGTTTTTTTCCCTCCCGGAGCTGCCAGCGCAGCCCCCCCCCCCCAGAACTTGTTTAATTTGTTATCACAATTACTAATGTCATGTTTTTTTTATTCTTGAAGAGAATGTCTTTTTTTCTGGCATTCTTCCAGGATTAACAAAAATAAGAATAACATTGAGAAAAATCTTTGAAGTAAATGGCTGTTGTTAAACACTTCCCACATTTACTTCAATCGTACAGTAGAAAAGATAAAGGTATCCAGCAATACACAATAGAATATATAAAGAATAAATTAAAAATCTCTTCAAAAGACCAATACACTACAAAAACAGAAACTTATTGACATATAGGTAATATACATCAAAAAGGCTTCAAATGTATTCAGTATTATGAACATGTTTTAATTGGGGTGTGGACGTCACATCCTGTAGGGGGGTCCGGGGGTATGCCCCCCCCGGGAAGAAATGTTTGAAAATGTAAAGTAAAATGCTTCAATCTGGTGCACTTTAAGCACACATGACTAGAGACCTGATCTAAGGGGTACAACTCTAAACACCCATATGAAAAAGATCGGTTTACATTTTAATAACCAAATATATTAACATAACCAATCACCTATACCATAGCCAATAACAAAAAAATGTAACTTATTTTATTTTTGTTGTTCATTCATATCTTATTTTACCTAGTTAAAATGTATTTATGCATATTTTTATATCTCTCAAGTTTTAAACGATATTTTTGGTTTACTGTCCTATAGTATACATTGAAATGATTTCAAACCTGTTTATCCAAATAATTATAAAGTAGTGTCTTGGAAATATTTGTTTACATAAATTGCATTTATCTCTCGCCTGATAAGCCAACACCCCCCACTTTCATCACTTACAGCGCCCATCGTACAGGGCAAATGAAAAGTGTAACCGGGGTGAAAAGGGTGTTACAATGACTTAATTATGAATGTTGTTACATCAAGGCTGAAAATTAGGATGAGCGCAAACAGTCAAAAAGGTTTTTTTCCCTCCCAGATCTGGCGCCCTAGGCGACCGCCTATGCCAAAAACCGGCCCTGTACACCATGCTAAATGTATGTCTGCATAAAGCTGAGTTATGATCAGTCATAATAACACAGAATTTGGTGATGATGAAATAGTTTACAGTGAGATTTACTCCCATACTTTTGGCCATACTCACGCAGCCCTACAAATGAATTGAGATTTCCACACAAATGTTCTTTAGCAAGTGTGCAGAGCAGTGTTGATTTAAAAAGCAATTTGACAGTTGGATATTTGTAAACCTTTTTTTGTGTATATATATTAATAATTTAAGATGTAAATTAATTCCAGTTTATTTGTAGTACTTTCTATTTTTATTGTGACATGTGGTGGCATCAATGTGTGCATTTGATACAGATAATGGAGCAGTTGCTTTAGGGCCACAGTGGATATCCCTTAAGGTCAAATAATGAGATCCTCGACCTCCGCCCCCCTCTCGCACCTCCATACAGAGCCCCCCCACATATCAAATCCCAACTTAACCCCTGCATATAAGTATATGTTAGTCAGCAGCAAACCAAACTGCAGCCTGGGATTTAAAATAACCCTATATGACTAGAGAGAGGAAGTGCTCGAGACATTTGGCCATTGGCAAGAATAATATTCAAAACTGAATGTTAAAGCAGCATTTGCTTTGACCTGCCTGTCTGAGTTATTGCATGGAACAGACATGACATCTCTTGAAACTATTTTTACAGTTCTCAGGCCAAAGGAATTTTAATCAGGAATAAGTGAAACTTTTAATGTCTGCACTTTTAATTTTGCTGCTAGTCTCTTTTCTCTTGACCTCATCTTCACCTGCTGCAGGTCAGTCAAGGTTATGGTGTGATGCATACATCCTTTTGGTTTTCAGTTTACATTAAAGCACTTTAATATTATATTCAATGTTTTTTAGATCAGGTCAGATTGGCTGGCTCTGGGTCCAATCACTGCTCTGGAAGAGTTGAGATCTTCCACAGCAGCACCTGGGGAACAGTGTGTGATGATAACTGGGATCTAGACGATGCTCAGGTCGTCTGCAGACAGTTAGGCTGTGGTTCAGCGCTGAACGCCCCTCACTCAGCCCACTATGGTGAGGGGACCGGACCAATCTGGCTTGATGATGTTGGCTGTTCAGGAAGTGAAAGGTCTGTGACTGAGTGTACCCATCCAGGATTTGGGACTCATGACTGTGGACACGGTGAGGACGCTGGTGTGGTCTGTTCAGGTGAGAGGATATTAGTTATTATCTTCTCAAAGTCAGCTTCTTTTCAGCTAGCTCCAAAGTACCAGGGGTATCAGAACAATTCATTTTTCTTTTTTTTTGCATTCCATCAAGTGATTCTCCAAAAACAATGTAAAAACCAAAAACTCAAAATTCACAACATGATTATATCCAACCAAATAATATTCAGCATATCAACACCATAGATAAGATTTCATACAATCCATCAATACAACCATGGAATTGAAAAGGAACTTCAAACAGAATATACTTTAGTTTTAGGAATAATGACGGCAAGGTAAGACAAGACAATCAGAACAGAGCTGTAGTCAGACCCTGAAATGATCCAGAACAGAAAAGCAGCACGCGGGAAAACACACAAAGACAGGAAGGGTAGAAAACTGTTTCCAAAAAGACAGGAAGCAGATGAGCCAAAAACTAGGGCCTGACATTAATAACAATAAAAAGAACATTATAAAATAACTTCCTATGTCATTATTCAAATTCAATTCAATTCAAATGTATTTATAAAGCCCAATATCAGAAATCACATTTGTCTCAGAGGGCTTCACAAATCAACAAACATGAATGATGATGTAAAAACAACAAACATATCTGAGAATATAGTAACATGACAAGATACATGTGAAAATACCAATGAATGGGTACACAACACAATGACACAAATACAGTTAGAATACAATCATTAACCTTCCATAACATGAAGGGTCCATGAGGATGTTTAAAAGGGAGTTTAAAACCAGTCCGAACTGTACGCTGTACCAAAGAGGAAAGTCTTCAGGATACTCTTAAATGTGTGCACACTGCCTCCCTAATCAACACTGGAAGTTGGGTCCAGAGGATCGGAGGTTAGTAGCTCAAAGCTCTAGCACCTGATCTCATTTAGTGAACTCTGGGATCTTAATGCCCTAGAGGGGCAATAGGGGATTAAAAGATCCTGCAGGTAGGATGGTGCCTGACCATTGAGCGCTCTGTATGTACAGTAAGTCAAAGTATTTTAAAATCAATCCTGGACTGAACTGGGAGCAAAGCTGCTAAAACAGGAGTGGTGTGCTCCGTTTTCTTTGTTCCTGTAAAAACCTGTGCTGCAGCATTTTGTATTCATTGAAGGGTCTTTAATGATGAGTTGGGACAGCCTGATGAAAGGGAAGTGCAATAATCCAGCCTGGAGGTGATCAAAGCATGGATGAGTGTTTCTGCATTGTTGAGATTTAATATGTGCCTGATTTTTGAAATATCCCGCAGATGGGATCACATTCTGCAAGTGACACGGTTTCTGTCTGATGATATTGATATGAATTGCTCCTTTATTCCACTTTATAAAAATGTTCATAGACACACAAAGGCTTTTAAAAAAAAGACAATCAGGAAGGCTGTGAAAGCGATGATATATTTCGTTTTGTTGTATCTTTCAGAGAGACTCCCAAAGCCCAGCCTGTCCATGTATCCTAAGGTCACCTGGGGTCAGAGCTAAGGTCACCTGGGGTCAGAGCTAAGGTCACCTGGGGTCAGAGCTAAGGTCACCTGGGGTCAGAGCTAAGGTCACCTGGGGTCAGAGCGTCAGCATCACCTGTTCTTCATCAACTTTACCTCGACAGCTGTTTTCTAACACAACGTTCATCCTGGAAAAGACTTCCAGTTCCTTCAGAGAGTCCAGAACTCCAGGTAGCAGCTCTGCTTCCTTCAGCATTCAGGAAGTGAACCTGGACCATGAGGGATGGTACCGGTGTCAGTATCAGATACGAGGCTCAGGACGAGACTTCAGCTCTCCCTTCAGTGACTCCGTCAGACTCTCTGTTGCTGGTTATTGTAAGTGTTAGTATTTCTTAATATACTTCTAAGTACCGTACTATGCCAGTTTGTGAATACACCTTTAATAACTTAGGCAAAAGGCAAATCATTCCAACATCTACCCCCCTTCACACAGAGGATAGCCTTTAACTTTAGCAGTTAGTGTGTAGATTAGCAGTTTAATCATTAAGAACGCGGTTTGGAAATGACTGACTGTGTTTCTCTGGTAGTTTCTGAGGTGCTGGTCTTCGCCATTCGTGGGGTGGGTCTCCTGGTGATCCCACTGGTGCTGGGGGGGATTTTCCTGAGCTGTAAGAGGAGACCCTGTGCCCTCAACCAAACTCAAAGTATGTGCTCACCAACACACTCAGTACATTAGATAAACACTGGCTGTTAGATTTCTTAATATGAATATTATTAGTTGTATTCCTTTGTTTGGAACAAAGTACATGAACGTGGAAAATACAGGTCAATACATTCAAAGCAAAAAAATAAAATCTATATGTCAGGAAAGAGTGTCATCCAACGCATGTGGTGAAGGAGTTTTAAAGAATTAAATCTGATCTTAATGAAACATCTCCTGCTTGTGTTTCAGTGTCTGTCAGAGCCATGAGCGAGAACAACGAGGAGGACGAGGAGTACGTCTATGCAAACGCTTACGTAGGATTCAGAAAGGGCAATGAAGAAGGAGAGCAAAGAGATTCCAGTGACCACAAACATGATTATGTAATTGTACTCCCTGCAGTTAGTGAACAAGTGGTTAGTGGAGACCATGAGGCTGAGTATCAGAACCTTTGAGGAGTCCAACAGTCAGCAGAGTCTCAAAGGTGGTAGACAAGGACGTTCAAAGTCTGACCCTTTTTATCGGATGGAGTAGATACATTTTGAATCATGCTGGAGCTTGCTAATTCTCATTATTGTCAATGCATGTGTGTACAAAACACACTTTTTATATTATGTTTCATCTTTTCATTGCCAACAGCAACGCTGTAGCTATTGTGCATATGACAATAAAGCTTTTGAATCTTTTAAATATAATACGAGCATTTGTCCTGTGTAGCACACACAGGGATGCAAACTTGTCATCTTTCGGCGAAATTCGCCGTTTTGAATCCAAAATAGGTCGTTTGTGTGATTCATGTAGATCTGCAATAAAAATATTTTTGGGGTATGGGGGGGGTCTGGGACCCGGAGTAATCAGCGGCCGCGAGCTGATATGTGCCATCATGACACGCATGGTGTTCTTTTTTTATATATTATAATGCAGCGCGAGCTGTGTGCTGGAGTCTTCCTGCCTGTCGGCTCTGCTCATGGATGTATAATAAGGCTCTGCTGCTCCGGGATGAGGGTCTAGCTTCAGCAGCTACATTACCTATGGTGCGTTCGTTAATATTAACTGTGCGGTCCAGAGTCACTGTGGTACAGACTGGACCGCTGGTGAACAGCTGTTAGAACGGGCCGTTCAGGTGTTCAGAGCAGAGCTCCCTGTCGGAGCGGCAGAGCGTGATGTGCACTGAAAAGTGTTCCTGTCGCAATATTATCGTTGAGCTAGCTAACTAGCATACATTGTCACTATCTGCTAACGTTAGCTTTAGCCTTCGTTTTCAAATAGTTTTTTTCATAGGCTATAAACGGAGGTGGTATAAGTATATATCTTGTACTTGAGTAAAAGTAGAAGCACTCAGGTCTTGTACTTGAGTACAAGTAGAAGTACCAGAGTGTATGAATACTCTGTTACAGTCAAAGTCCTGCATTAAAAATGTTCCTCAAGTAAAAGTAGAAAAGTATTCTCATCAAAATATAGTGAAAGTACAGTAAAAGTAGTGATTGTGCAGATTGGTCCATTTCAGAATAATATATATGATATGTTTTATAATGATTGATCATGAAAGTGTTCTCAAAGCTGGTAAAGGTGCAGCTAGTTTGAATGACTTTGTATACTGCAGGGTAGCTTGTGAATTTACTCCAGGTGGAACTAAAGTCTGATTTAACACTTGATTATATTTCACATCATTCATCCACATCTGTGAAGTAACTAAAGGTATTAAATACATGTAGTGGAGGAAAAGTACACCATGTACCTCTGAACTGAAGTGGAGTAGAAGTACACAGTAGCAAAACATTGAAATACTTAAGTAAAGTACAAGTATCTCAAAATTGTACCCAAGTATAGTACTTGAGTTTATAATAATAATAATAATAGCTTTATTTTATATAGCGCCTTTCAAGGGACCCAAGGTCGCTTTACAACTAATATAGGAAAAACAAACATAACAAAACAAAAGTCAGACAGACAAAACAACAGATCGATTAGGGGCCGAAAGCCTTGGCAAACAGATGGGACTTGAGGCCCTTTTGAAGGCGTCGAGTGTGGGGATGTTGCGAATCTCCGCAGGGAGAGCGTTCCAGAGGGTGGGGGCTGCCACACTGTAGGCTCTGTCCCCGAAGGTTCGCAGTTTGTTGCAGTTTTATGAACTTAGTTACTTTACACCACTGGCTATACAGACAGAAAGACTAAGCCTTGCACAGAGGCATGAAAATACATTTTCAAAATGCTCAACAGTGCTGCCAAAATTATAAACTGACTGCTACACAATTAAAATAAATGCTTTTATATATTTCTATTAGATGTGACTCTTTGGCGTTTCTGTTATTATTAACTGCTTTAGTTGTTCTGACTGCTAACATCCTGTTGTTCCTCATTTGAAAGCCGATATTCCGTGGGGTCGGGGGGCTCGGATCCTTGTCACCTTTTTCATACCTGATGAGTTTGCATCCCTGATTATACAGAGGGTGATCACAGTTTGAACACTACTACCTTGTCCGAACCATTGTTGAAATCCTATCCTTATTATGCAAATAGTGCTAAGTAAAGCACCATATGCTAATAGTGCAAATTGCCCAACATATACAAGTTAGCATGTAGTGCTTTCTAAATGCTTAGGGCCCCTACTTAACATTTTTAACATAAAACATTTAATTATCTGATTTTGTATTCATGGTCCAGGTTCACTTCCTGAATGCTGAACACAGGACACACCCTTCTGCACTGGCATAGGGCAGAAGGGTAGTTCGCTGCTCACTAACATATAATGATGGCGATACCTCGAAGGGAATAAGGAACTCAAAGGGCACACCTCTCTCATTTCAGACGAGTTCCTTCTCTCCTAATGTCGATAAACCAACACTAGTTCCTGTCAACATAATACAAACTCATTATTATCAGAAACTTCCACCTTTCAAAGAATGAGCGGAAATCCCACTTTTTTTAAATGCACTCTTTAAACATGTACACTTTTAATTATCTGAAGTGTTATAGTAACTTAAGCTGTTAGATAAATGTAGCAGAGTATATAAAGTATTATGAAATAAAAACACAAATCAAAACATCAAATAAAAGTGTATCAAAACTGTACTCAAGCACAGTACTTGGGTAACTATATTTCTACATGCTCTTCCACTGCAGTAAATAGTATTTTACATTCCAGAACTCTTGCTGTTTTGAATGTCGCCTAATTGCTCTCTAGTGGCCACTCCTGGGTACTGCAGCAGAAGGGAACAAACAGTTTGTATTCACTAAGTGTCTGATGACTTAAAGTAGTTACTCTGAAATGCATTTCATTTGAACAATTGTTTTCCATTCGTCATATATCTGTGTTTATTACATCTG
Organism: Trematomus bernacchii; assembly: GCF_902827165.1. Lineage (NCBI taxonomy): Eukaryota > Metazoa > Chordata > Actinopteri > Perciformes > Nototheniidae > Trematomus > Trematomus bernacchii. Next base: position 9,862 of record NW_022987427.1, read on the forward strand.
ACCTACACTATATAGAGCAGGGGTCTCCCAGACAGTTTGAAACGCGAGGGTCGTGATTGGTCCGTGATTGGTCCGTGATCGGCCGTGATCGGTTCGTGATGAAGAGCCGGCCCCCAGTCTGACTTGAGACCGCCCCCGTGATAAATAAATGTAATTATTGTGAAGCCAGCTGCAATGGATCATTGATCCACCAGGGGGTGCAGTGGGGTTCCACACTGGAGTCATGTGAAATCAACTTCGATACAGTAAGCTGGATGTACAGTATGTCTGGTACTACTGTATAGCGGATCTTTGTTAAGATCCATATGTCACGGATAGGATCATAGTCTGTGCTAAATAAGACATGTAATCATTTACAAAACATCACCATGTTGTTATTTAACAAAATAATGTTGTTTAGTCGAAAAAAACGAACGAGAGGAAATGCAGCCGGCTCTCGATTTTTAATCCTAATTTAATCATCATCTTCACCACGATCATTTATGTTTATGTTCGCCGAATTGACATGAAATCACTGACAAATATGAATATACTGTATTCAACTTCATTGAAATGTTATTAACGTGCCTAAACTCAGTAATTCACTAAAAATATTTATATTTTAATGGAGCCTTGTCAGGCAGATCAGGATCCGGACGCGTAGCGGAGGGATCTTGATCCCTGGGTGTTATTTTTCCCCATAATGACCAAGTCGCTGCAAATTATCCCGCTTATTACATGGCCACATTCTCAACAAAGTAACGACATGACTCCCAATATTAATTGAAATGCTTTTATGGATTTAGAAAATGTTTTTATTGATTTAAAAAAGAGTTGTATGTATTGATTTAAATTGACATGCATCCGCTAAGAAAAATAGTCCGTTGTTACCGTTTTTTAAACAGTCAGAATGAAACGGCAGCTCTCAGCTGTGTGTTTACACACCTAATGGCCCATCAGCCACAGCTCTCTCCCCCCCCTGATCTTTCTTTTCCAACAGTTAAGTTAACTGTAGGTTACTCTGAGTGACAAGCTTACAGTTAGTGAAGTAACACTTTTTTTTTGTGAGTCACGACCTGGCTGTTTCATTCTAACATAACGCTCCAAATATGACTGTTTCCACTCGGACTTCAATACAGCAACACCATTGTTTGGTTTCCATGGTAGCGTGTCTCTTTAGTAGCGTGCACTCCTTTCCTGTAAATTACAGGTCCAGCCAGGCAAAACAGTGCACTTCTCTTTCCCGCACTACTGTGACAGACCATGGGGCTGGGTCAGCCACTAACATATTCATATTGCTCTTCTCAAAAAGAGAAATATGAACGTTAGTTTTTAACTGAAATGATCAAATAAAGTCAAAATATCACAGTGTTTACAAACATTGACCATACCGTTCACCAGCCCCCACCCCCCTATGTTGCATGCAGCCGGCTCTCCCGATTTTTAATCCTAATTTAATCATCATCTTCACCACGATCATTTATGTTTATGTTCGCCGAATTGACATGAAATCACTGACAATTATGAATATACTGTATTCAACTTTATTAAAACGATCAGGATCCCTGGGTGTTATTTTTCCCCACAATGACCAAGTCGCTGCAAATTATCCCACTTATTACATGGCCACATTCTCAACAAAGTAACGACATGACTCCCAATATTAATTGAAATGCTTTTTTGGATTTAGAAAATGTTTTTATTGATTTAAAAAATAGTTGTATGTATTGATTTAAATTGACATGCATCCGCTAAGAAAAATAGTCACTAGACACTTGACACTGTGGCTTTTGGCAAAGCAGAAAAAGAACACTCAAACCGAGAGATGAGTTATTATTACAACGTGACTTCACTATTATTTAACAACTGTTTTTATTGGGTTCTTTTATTTGGGGTTAAGTATAGGTGAATTGCACTAATGTGGGAAGATCGTGATGTCTCCTCCGATCTGCTTCATGATCTTCTTTCTCCCGCTGTGTAGATTGGGGGACCGCCGTCCTCTGTCTTCAATGTTCGACATCGCGTGAAACAGAGGATTTCGACATTCTGTATTCCTTGCTTACTTCCTTAAACCTTTTCTCCTCCTTATCTCTTTCATGACTTTTTATTTAATGCTTTATAACAGCTGTAATAGTTCGTTTAGAAATCCTCCGCAGCGCCGCCCACCTCCCTCCGGCTGAAATTATGAATGTACAGTAAGGCATAGTAATCATAGATAACACGGCAGGGTCCGTTACAGTTTGTTTTCATCTGATTTCAAATAAACAAAGTCTTGGTTTTCAGAATATTAAACTTGTTTCGGCAAATTTAGATGATAACTACAACTATGAAGCTTGTAACGGCATAATTACTTAAGCGGAGAACGGAGTAATTTAACGTTACAGCAGGCATAACAACAGCCGGTGTTTATTTTATTATTATATATAGTTGTTATTCATTTGTTTTAAAGCTCAATAAGGAAGATTTAAACTTTCACACACGTTGACTGGCGAAAAACTCTGCCCGGATCCCTCGGCCCCCCACCACGTTGAATAAACAGAAGAATTACATGAATTAAGGTGACTGAGGCTTTTTAACATAGACTTTTCAGTGTCCCACATACCCACATACCGTTCACCATCCCCCACCCCCCTACTGTATGTTGATTTTTGACTGTTTGCCGACATGTAAATGGGTGGCATTTAGTACCTACCCCCCTCTGAGTGAATACCTGTTGTACCTGTCCGGGGCTAAGCCCATAGGACGATGCTCTAATGTCATCACCCTCGCACATTTGTCATATGTTTACAAAAAACGATGTTAACACTTTCTGGTTCTTAATATATGCTATATTTAGGGTCGATATGTGTTGAATTTACTTTAAAATAGCAGATCACTGTGACCGGATATAGTTTTTTCGGCTTAGTGAACGTGTGTCTCTTCCTCCGCGGCTCCTCCGTGCAGAGAGTTTGCAGCGGTGTGTGTCAGCAACGTGCAGTCAGGGGAGGCACAGATTGGCCGTCGGGAGAGTCGGGACTTATCCCTGGCCAGCTGTGAGTTCTGGAGAATCACAGAACGGCCGGACGCCAATGGCCCGGTTCGCTTACGGCCGACAACACCCGCCCCCCCACATATCAAATCCCAATTTAACCCCTGGCCTCTGGAGCAGAAAGGAAAGAGTTTTAAAAATGTTTACGTTTTGGTAAGTTTTTAGGGAAATGTTGTAATATTGCAACGTTGGCCTTAGGTGGGAGCAGAATTTCTGTATTTCTACTCACATTGTCTGAATAAATATATTGAACAACTAAGGGTTAATTTGCAGGATTGATTGCTTACTTAGCCCTATATCAGTATATAGCATGAATAATAATCACACATCACTCATATTTGTTATGAATAATCATTTATCATTTATTAAATAGTAAGTCGCTTTGGATAAAAGCGTCAGCTAAATGCAATTTATGAAAGCCTCACTCAGGATTTTTTTACCAAGTGTAAAGTTATTTAATATATAAAGACTATATATTTTTGAATTACAAGATTAGATATACTTTATTTGATCTAAAATATTGATGTGTTCAAATGCTCTTCTAAACAAAACTGTTTCTGTGAAGGAAGCGCCATCTCCTGGTTAAATCCTGAAATTGAAAATCTGGCAACGCCCTCTTGGAAAATAGTGGGAGGGCTTAACATTCCCAGATACTGGTCTTTCGCAGGTCTTAGGCAGGTAACTGGCTGGTAGTAGGCAGGAAGCAGTAAGCTGGTGTCTGAAATAAGATGCTCCATCTGTACGTGCTGATACACAGGGGCGGTCGAGACTTCAGGGTCCAGGAGGATGGAATGTATCATGCAGCAGGGAGATGGGAGGAGGAAGTTCATGCACACTTGGGTAATGCTGAACGTGCGATGCGAGGTCAGCCACGGGTTGACCCATCAGAAATCTGTAACTTCTGCAGGGGGAGAGGGCATTGGAAAGCTGACTGTCCCAAAGCTAAGGCTAGCAGGGGGAACCATGTAGGCCAGGTTAACTCTGCTGCTTGTGCTGTGTCTGTGGTACCCTTACCTGTCATCTCTCCCTGTCAGCAGGTTAGCGAGCCATGCGAGTTGAAGGAACCACTGTTTTCTGAATTTTTCTCAAACAGATGCGTGTCATTGGTGGGAAGTGACATCAGCGTGCCGGTAAAGATTTTGAGAGACACTGCATCGTATGATTCCTACATTCTGAGCTCTGTGCTACCGTTTTCTGACAAATCTAGAACTGGGGACTTTGTTCTGATGCGAGGTATGGGAATGAGTGTTGTGCCTGTTCCTCTGCATTCTGTTGTGCTTATCTCTGGTTTGGTGCAGGGTGAGGTCGCCATGGGGGTCCGTCCTGTAATGCCGATTGAAGGTGTGGATGTTATTCTGGGTAACGGCCTGGCTGGCAGCCGTGTGTGGGCTGAGGGTCCACCGCCTGCCATGGTGTCATCTTCACTCACTGTGACTGTTAACACAGAGAAGAATGCAAAGTGCTTCCCTGGAGTGTTTGCGGCTGGCGCTGTGACCCGGGCTGTGAGCCGTGCACAGGGGGAGTCTGAGCAGGGTGAAGAGGTGGGTGAGATAGATTCTGTGGTTGTTCCTGACTTGTTGTTGTCTGTATCCCGCAGTGAATTGGTGATAGAGCAGAAAGCTGATGACCCTCAGTCCATTCTTTGAGGTGGTTCTCTCCACCGAGGGTGGAAATGGTGTCACCAGGGGTTGTCTGCTGCAAGGGGAGCTGCTGGTCAGAAAGTGGTTGTCACAGGGTAAAGGCTTCATTGGTGAGCCAGTCTTTCAGATTGTGGTTCCTGTAAAATTTCGTGAGGAGGTCCTCGAGAAAGCACATAAGCGATCGGGACATCTGGGTGTCCGTAAAACATGTAATTACATGTTACGGTATTTCTTTTGGCCTTGTTTAAATAGAGATGTGTCTCGGCATATTAAATCATGTCGCATGAATGAAAGGTAAGCCAATTCGGTCAAAAGAGAAGTTGTCTTCTGCCCAGGTAAGGATGAAACATCTGTATGAACGAAAAACTGAGCAGCGCTCGTTTAGTCCTGGGGGTCAGGTCCTGGTTTTGTTGCCAAGGGCTAGTTTGCCGTTTCTAAAAAAACATTCCGGGCCTTTCCGTGTGCTGGCTCAAGGGACTGACCAGAATTGTCTCCTGTCCACACCGAAGCATAGAAGAAGAGCTCCTAGTTTGTTTGGGTTTACCTGACGGTACTGTGCTGTTTGCTCTGGTCTTCTAGATCTACTCTGTCCCTCTTAAATTGCTTCTTCAGGCGCTGGAGTTGCTGAGTGGGCAGGGGAAGGTTTGTTGGCTAGTTTAAAAAGGAGTATAGACGTCAGTCTGGAGTTTTGAAGGCTAATGTAGCTGTATTGTTTTGGTGTGAAGAGGGTCCTGTTGGCTAGCCTGGGTTGACGGTGTTCCTAGTGGAACTCCTTTCTTTATGGGGGGGGAGTGTGACGACCCCTCCACACCACTAGGCGTTCCGTGGTCTCTCTCTCCCTTTGTTTACAGGATCCGGTGCTGTGGGGCCGACATTTACCTGATGAGCTGCACCTGGGTCGAAAAAGCCTACAAGAAGAGAGCCCAGCCGGATACGCCTCTCTCTCACTTCTCTGGGCACTCTCTCCGTGCCAGCCTCGGGGACCTGTTGCTGGTTCCATTCACTTGTTTGTTTATTATAAATAAACGTTTGTTATATCCATACCCCTCGTCTCGCATCCCAGCTTTTTGTTGCAGCCCAGGAGCCGGGTTGTAACAGTAGAATCGATAGTGAGATAGATAGATAACGTTTGCTGGCTTGCTAAATGACACACTGACCATGGATGTATAAAGACTAAGACAAATAGATGCAGCGTTGGAGGCCACAATGATTATTTCCTGCAATCACCCAAAAAAAAAATTCTGAAGGGAACAAGGGAGATGCTGCCTTCAGGGACAACTAAGAAATACGACATCCCTGCAGATCCGTAATGTTTTCTTCTTCTTCTTCTTGTTGTTGTTCTTCTCCCCCTCAGTGCCGCTGCAGCAGCCCAACATCTCTGTGACGTCGCCCAGCGGGAGGTTGTTCTGGAGCCCTGAAGGTGCAGAGGTCACCAGAGGTCACAGCTTCCTCCTCACCTGCTCCATTGCTCCTCAGTATCCTGGAGGATTCTTCTCCCTCCTCTTCTTTGGGTCCCGCCTTAACGTCCTCAGGCGGGCAGTGAACCACTCGGCCTCCTTCAGCTTCCCTGCAGCCGGACCTGAGCAGCAGGGAAACTACAGCTGTCTGTACGAGGTCACCCTGTCCTCCAGGACCTTCACCTCCACACAGGAAGCACCCATCACTGTCATCATCACATGTAAGAGGAAACTAAATGCAAAGGGAGAAGTAGTACTCAGATATTATCGGAGAGTAGCAGACATGTTGATGGCACAAAAACGAATAGCTCTAGTGTTTGTGCATCACACACCGTCAGAAGCACTATTCAGTAGGGGTGGGGGGGAAATAATCGATACAGCATAGTATCGTGATACTTTGCGTGGAGATATTGTATCGATACACGGACGCCAAGTATCGATATTTTATTATATAAACTGTAGCGTATCCCTCTAAGATGTTCGTACACTTGACTGATGATTTCTAATTTATTGAAAACTCCAAGAGCTACACAAAGACATTTAAGCTACATCCATATTAGCATTACTTTAGAATACCATTCAACAAGTCTCTCTAGATCGTCCTCAGACAAGCCCTCCACTTCATGGTTGGCTTTACTATGCTGATTACGCAACAACTGTGGACTCTCTCTGCCTCCTGCCTTCATCTCTGGGGTGCATCTGTCCTGTCCCGCTGTCCACATCCTCCTGCCATGCCGTGGATCTCCCTCGTTTCCACAACAATCCTCCTCCTCTGTGCACCTAGCCTGCTAGCCGCTATCGCTGCTAACACACTGCTCCCAGCCTTTCCACCTGCCATCATGCTGAAATACTCCATCTCACAGCTTCTGTCACTCAACATCTCCTCCACCCCGTCTTCCATCTCAGTCATCAGACTTCTTGGACTCCTTCGTCGACCCCGCTACATTCACCGAAGCACCCGCCGCAGTTTTGTTTACTTTCAGCACGGACAATCCATACCATCCATCTGCTCTACCCAACGCACTGTCGCACACCTGACGCGTCATCAGAATGCAACTCCTACTGCTCCTCTTACACTCTCCCCCGCTCATCTACACTCCCAGCGGCATGAAATACCCGGAGCGGATCCCACTCCCCTCCGCCACCCAAAACATATAATAAGCCATTTCTCCCCACCATCAAGCCCCCCTCCTTTGCCCCACTGCCTCCCCTCTCGTGCCCACACCCGAGCTGCTAACCCAGACAACCTCATACCTATCCAGCCTGCCACCACCCCTCCAACCCCCCACTTGACTAATCTTGCCCTCCTCAATACCCGGTCACTCAACACTAAAGCCCACATCCTCCACGAAATAATTCTGGACAAATCCATCGACTTCCTTCTGCTCACTGAAACCTGGCAACAACCCAATGACTTCTTCTCCCTCAATCAAACATCCCCCCCTGGTTTTAATTACATCACTAAACCCCGCCCCTCACGCCGTGGTGGTGGGCTGGCTGTCATCTACAATCAGAACATCCGGACTACAGAACTCACCCTCCCCTCAGTATCATCCTTCGAATTCCTCGCCTTCAAAACCACTCCCTCACTGACAGTTATCCTCATTTACCGCCCCCCCAAACCACACCCCTCCTTCCTCTCTGATCTCACTGAACTCCTCACCATTGCTTCATCCCTCTCCCCACGTATGTTACTCCTCGGCGACCTCAACATCCACATGGACTCCCCCACCTGCAAACTCGCTTCTGAATTCTCCTCCCTTCTGGACAATTTCTCATTTACCCAACATGTCACCTTCCCCACCCATGATAAAGGACACATCCTTGACCTTGTCTGCTCCACCAACCTCCCAGTACTCGACCTCCACCCCTGTCCCTTTCCCCTCTCTGACCACAAACTCATACAGTTCATCATCGCATCCCCCGTCCGCCACCCCCCCCCACCCAGGAACATCATCTTCCGTAATTTACGCTCTGTCGATCCCCAGCACCTCTCCGACCTGCTATCCTCTACTCTCCCCCTGGACTCGAACCTCAGCTCACCCGATGAACAACTCAACCACCTTAACTCCACCCTACTCGCCTCCCTCAACAGCCTGGCCCCCCTCAAAAGGAAAAACGTCACTTTCAAAACCTCCTCACCCTGGTTCACCCCTGCACTCCGAAAATTGAAGCAAACCGGCCGCCAGCTTGAACGCCTATCCATGAAATCATCCCTCACAGTTCACCATGAATCATACAAACTCCACCTCACTACCTACAGAGACGCCCTCACTGCCGCAAAATCTGCCTACTTCTCCACCATCTTTACCGACCCCTCCCGTAACCCCAGGACCCTCTTCTCCACCGTCAACAAGCTCCTCAAACCCCGTGCTGACACCCTCTCTTCATCCACTTCCACCTTATGCAGTTCATTCCTCCAGTTTTTCTCTGACAAAATCACTGCCATTAATCTCTCCCTATCCACTGCTTCTCACACACAAACATCTCCCCCAACACCCACCGCCACAACTTCTCCCTCCATCTCCCTGGACCTCCCGAGCCCCCCTCCCCACGGCCGCCTCTCCCAGTTCACTCTGGTTACCCCCCCCTGAAATACTCAAACTGATCAGCTCCTCCAAACCCACAACCTGCTCGCTTGACCCCTTACCCACCCCTCTACTGAAGTCCTGCCTCCCCGTCCTCTGCCCTTACCTTGTCAACCTTTTCAACTCCTCCCTGTCCCAAGGAACCGTTCCCTCTGCCTTCAAAACTGCTGCTGTCACTCCCATCCTCAAGAAACCCGGTCTGGATCCCTCCTCCCTCAGTAATTACCGCCCCATCTCCAACCTCCCCTTTCTCTCAAAAACAATAGAACGTATCATCTCCAAACAACTCCACCGCCATCTCCAAACAAATCACCTTTTTGAACCCCTTCAGTCTGGTTTTCGTCCACATCACAGCACAGAAACGGCACTCACCAAAGTCCTCAACGACCTCCTCACCTCTGCTGACACCGGTTCACTCAACATCCTCATCCTCCTCGACCTGAGTGCAGCCTTCGACACCGTGAGCCACAACATCCTGCTCACCCGACTCCAGGACATCGGTATCGAAGGTACTGCACTCAGGTGGCTCCAGTCCTACCTCTCCGACAGATCCCACTTCATCTCCCTCAACAACCACTCCTCTGCCACAGCTTCAGTCACCCAAGGTGTTCCCCAAGGTTCAGTACTCGGCCCCCTCCTCTTCATCATCTACATCCTCCCCCTTGGTCAGATTCTACACCACTACAACCTGGACTTTCACTGCTACGCTGATGACACACAGATTTACCTCAGCACCAAATCCCCCCACAACCCCCCCTCACCCACATCGAATCCTGTCTGACTGCTATAAAATCCTGGATGGCACACAACTTCCTCAAACTCAACAGCAATAAAACTGAACTCCTCCTCATCGGCTCCCAAATCCACCCTCAGCAAAACCCCCAACCTGACACTCACCATCGATGGCACCCCTGTTTCCCCCTCCACCCAGGCACGCAACCTTGGCGTGATATTTGACCCCACCCTCTCCCTCGAGCCCCACATCCGCCAAGTTGTTAAAACCTCATTTTTCCACCTCCGCAATATCGCCAAACTCCGTCCCTCTCTCACCCGCCCTGCAGCTGAGCGACTCATTCACGCCTTCATCTCCTCCCGCCTGGACTATTGCAACGCACTCCTCTACGGCATCAGCACTACATCCCTCAATAGACTTCAGCGTGTCCAGAACGCAGCCGCCAGACTCCTCACCCACACCAAATCATGGCATCATATCACCCCGGTCCTCAAAGAACTTCACTGGCTCCCCGTTTCACACCGCATCCAATACAAACTCCTGGTACTCACCTACAAAGCCCTCCACCACCTGGCCCCCCCCTACCTCACTGACCTCCTCATCCTCTACCAACCACCCCGGTCCCTCAGATCCACCTCAGCCGGTTTGCTTTCCATCCCCAAGGCCAAACTCCGGAGCTTTGGGGACAGAGCATTCTCTGTGGCAGCCCCGAAGCTCTGGAACTCCCTCCCCCAAGACCTCCGTGAGTCCGAGTCCCTCACCCTGTTCCAGTCCCGCCTCAAAACCCATCTCTTCAAATCTGTATACCCATAAGCCCCCCCCCCACCCCCCACTTCCTCCTGACTGCTTTCTGTTTTTTTTTTTTTTTTTTTTTTTTTTTTTTTCTCTGTTTTGTTTTTGTTTTGTTGTTGTTTTGTTGCCTGTCCTTGTCTGTCTACCCTTCTCCCTCTTAGGTGCCTTACAAACAATGGACGTCCACTCTCGGGAGCGTCGGAGTGGTGCGGTCACCCTAAGTGACAGACCTAAAGTATCCGGGATTCAGGCATCTTCCCTGGCTTGTACATTTTTGGTGATGCGCCCTGGAGGTATCAGACTATTTTAAACAACTTTTCCCCGCTTTTCAAACACTTATTCCGAGGTTTTAGCCAGTCATTTTGCACGAAATCATTTAACATTGACGGTCTCCTGAAAAAGCACATATTCTGTGCATTTTCAGGAGAGCGTCTATGTTAAATGATTTCGTGCAAAATGACTGTCTAAAACTCTCTTCCAGACATTTAAAAATACTTTCCCCGACCATTTAAACATTATTTCTGGCTTGTAAAGTGCAGTTATGCGCCCTGGAGATATTGCACTATTTACAAAATGTAGCACTCTGTTTATTTCACACCTCCAGGAGAGACCAGGGGGAAATCACCTCTCTCTGCCCCCTCACAGAGCCCCAAGGACGGACTAATTACCTCCAGCATGTCCCCATAACAGTGGGACTCTGTTTCTTTCACAGCTCCAGCAGAGACCAGGGGGAAATCACCTCTCTCTGCCCGCTCACAGAGCCCCAAGGACGGACTAATTACCTCCAGCATGGGCCCCTAACAGTGGGACTCTGCACCTCCAGCAGAGACCAGGGGGAAATCACCTCTTTTTGCCCGCTCACAGAGCACCGAAGGACGGACTAGAGACCTCCAGCACCAGTCCCTAACAGGGGGACTCTGTTTATTTCACACCTCCAGGGCGGAGACCGGGAAAATCACCTCTCTCTGCCCGCTCACAGAGCCCCAAGGACGGACTAATTACCTCCAGCATGGGCCCCCTAACAGTGGGACTCTGCACCTCCAGCAGAGACCAGGGGGAAATCACCTCTCTCTGCCCCCTCACAGAGCCCCAAGGACGGACTAATTACCTCCAGCATGTCCCCATAACAGTGGGACTCTGTTTCTTTCACAGCTCCAGCAGAGACCAGGGGAAAATCACCTCTCTCTGCCCCCTCACAGAGCCCCAAGGACGGACTAATTACCTCCAGCATGTCCCCATAACAGTGGGACTCTGTTTCTTTCACAGCTCCAGCAGAGACCAGGGGGAAATCACCTCTCTCTGCCCGCTCACAGAGCCCCAAGGACGGACTAATTACCTCCAGCATGGGCCCCTAACAGTGGGACTCTGCACCTCCAGCAGAGACCAGGGGGAAATCACCTCTTTTTGCCCGCTCACAGAGCACCGAAGGACGGACTAGAGACCTCCAGCACCAGTCCCTAACAGGGGGACTCTGTTTATTTCACACCTCCAGGGCGGAGACCGGGAAAATCACCTCTCATTGCCCGCTCACAGAGCCCCGAAGGACGGACTAATTACCTCCAGCATGGGCCCCCTAACAGTGGGACTCTGCACCTCCAGCAGAGACCAGGGGGAAATCACCTCTTTTTGCCCGCTCACAGAGCCCCAAGGACGGACTAATTACCTCCAGCATGGGCCCCTAACAGTGGGACCTCCATAACCTTGCACACCCTGAGTCCCCGGGCCCCCACAGTTAAGCACTCCCCCACGGACTAAACACAGGTATTCACACCCACCAGAACCTCGTGCCCCTGGTGACCTTACAAGGGGGTGGTTTTATGGTGCTTCTGTGTCCGCCCATCAGCATCCATATTCGGGCCGTCTTCACGGCATCACCCCCCCTTCTGTGGAGGGTATTCTCGTGCCCCTGGTGACCTTACAAGGGGGTGGTTTTATGGTGCTTCTGTGTCCGCCCATCAGCATCCATATTCGGCCTTCTTCACGGCATCACCCCCCCTTCTGGGCTGGAGGGTATTCTCGTGCCCCTGGTGACCTTACAAGGGGGTGGTTTTATGGTGCTTCTGTGTCCGCCCATCAACATCCATATTCGGCTTTCTTCACGGCATCACCCCCCCTTCTGGGCTGGAGGTTCAAACACTTTAACTTTTGTTCACCCTCCTCTGGCTTACACCTCCTCCGCCAACACTTGAGCGCTCATCACAGGGTTCAGCACCAAGGAGAGTGCCTCCCCGGTGCTGATGGAAAGTGGCACTTTTTCTGCCCCTGGTAACCATCAAGGTTATTGTTTTTTTTTTTTTTTTTATTTTATTTGAACAAAAAACACAGTTGACAGTACAGAGAGGCTAAAACATAAACTATTTACACGTACTACTGCTACTATAACAGTACTACTAAATTTCTTAACCTACGTTTTAAAGTGCAGTTATGCGCCCTGGAGGTGTTGCACTATTAACAAAATGTATGCCCAGGATTCTGGCACCTTTCCTGGCTTGTAAAGTGCAGTTATGCGCCCTGGAGATATTGTACTATTTACAAAATGTATACACAGGATTATAATAATAATTATATACACGGTATACATATTCACAATGTTTAGCGGGATTCAGGGGACCAAATTAGGCGTCTAATTCTTACGGTGCACCAGGGCAAACAGGTTGAGTCCACGGCCCCTGCCCCATCATCAGGAGTGTCAACCAGCCCCGGTCCCGACTTCATTGGCCTCTTTCCCTCCCGCTTCCGCTTCCGCTGCTGCTGCCGCTCCAATGACCCATCAGGTGAAGATGATAGAGCTGTACTGTTATAGCAGCCCTCTTCGGAGGTCTCCCCATCTGACAGCGGTAGACATCCTTCTGATGATGATGCAGCTGCTGCCGCATCTGATGACGCCCTGAACATGGAGCGGATTCTCAATGCCTCCTTTATACCTGGCGCATTCGCGTAGAACCGGTCCGCCGTGGTTACGTCGTGACACATAAACCTGGCGAGAATCGACCGGCTTTCTGGATCTTGGTGATGCTTGATATTGTCAGCCAGGGCAGTGCGCAGGATTGTGAAGGTGACGGCTGTTTCTAGCCCAGCATCAGCCCATGCCCTCTTCAAGTGAGCGTTCAGGTTCTTGGAGGCCCGATTCCCCCTTGTGAAAAGGAAGAATTCATTCTGAGGACCCAGCAATGCCTCTTTAATCCCCATCCACCGCATGACCCAGCTAAACTCCTCTACTGTAAGCGCCAGCTGTGCTTCGCCATATGTCTTGGCCGTCTTGTGATCCTGCACATGGATGATGTAGCCCTCAGCAGTTCCCCTTATGGCTGCCTCTAAGACCTCACTGTTTTTCATGTTTGCGTACACGCCCGTACGGTGGCCATACAGGAGGCTCCAATGGAGGGTGAGATAGCCATAGAGAAGCTTCTGGGTGGTTGAGGTCGGCGTGCCGGCCATCAGGTCGAGGAGCTCCGGGATGCGCTTCTCAGCGGCCGCCATGGCGGCGAGAAGCTCCGCCTGGCTCGGCAGACGATCCAGTTTGTTCCTCTTCACCTTAAACTGATGTAGAGTGACTGCCTTATTCAAGTGTTTCATGTTGGCTTTCACCTCTCTCATTATGTGGGTCATATCAGACTGGGTGAGCTTGCACCCCCGGGGCTTTGACTCAGACATGTACCCCATGAACTGGTGCACATTCTTCAGGAAGAACTCTGATGTTGTGACTGCCCGGCCCGGCTTTACAATATACTCGCTCCAGCCACGGATCATCTTCATGTTTCTTAGGAACAGCCAGTCTGACAGGCGGTTAACACCATGGGCCATGTATACTATGAAGTTCTTTATCCGGCTGATCTTCGACACAACATTGTCTTTCTGTTTTACTGTCGGAGCGACACCCAAACAGTGATCCAAGTATGTCTGAAGGTACGCCTCCATGCTTCTAGGCAACGTGATTTCACGCATGGTATTCCCCCGTCCACACCCAGTGGACCAGTAATTTGAGGGAGAGGGCAAGTCATTAGCCAGCTTAGAGGCACGGGTCTTCCGGCATACAGGGGTCTCGCTACCGGAGGCTACTGCAAACATGACAGTTTCCACCGGGGTCTTCACAGGGGTCTCGCTACCGGAGGCTACTGCAAACATGACAGTTTCCACCGGGGTCTTCACAGGGGTCTCGCTACCGGAGGCTACTGCAAACATGACAGTTTCCACCGGGGTCTTCACAGGGGTCTCGCTACCGGAGGCTACTGCAAACATGACAGTTTCCACCGGGGTCTTCACAGGGGTCTCGCTACCGGAGGCTACTGCAAACATGACAGTTTCCACCGGGGTCTTCACAGGGGTCTCGCTACCGGAGGCTACTGCAAACATGACAGTCTTCACCGGGGTCTTCACAGGGGTCTCGCTACTGGAGGCTACTGCAAACATGACAGTCTTCACCGGGCTCTTCTCAGGGGTCTCGCTACCGGAGGAAACTGGTAATATGACAGTCTTCACTGGGCTCTTCACAGGGTTCTTGACCGGTCTCTTTCCACCGGAGGCTACTGCAAGCATGACAGTCTTCATTGGGCTCTTCACAGGGTTCTTGACCGGTCTCTTCCCACCGGAGGCTACTGCAAGCATGACAGTCTTCACCGGGCTCCTCACAGGGGTCTCGCTACCGGAGGTTACTGGGGACTGCATGACAGTCTTCACCGGGCTCTTCACAGGGGTATTGCTGCCTGAGGCTACTGTGTTTATGCCGGAGGTATTTGGGATTGCCAGGCCCTTAAATCGTATACATTCGTCCTCTTCCTCAAGAACAGCAGCACTCTGCTTCCTGGGTTTTAGCTCCTTTTTCAGCCTGGAGCGCAGGGTCTTCACCTCATCATTGAGGGCATCCTTCTGAGCCCTCAATGCCACATTTTCCAGCATCACCTGCCTGCAGTCCTCGTTGTCACACTCGGTATGTGGGGAGAAGGGTGGAGGGTGCCCGGGGTATTCCTCCTCATTGTCTATATCCAATGATGTAGCCATTCCAATGATGGGGTTAGTCTCACGGAGGTCATGGAGCAACTGCAGTGCCACACTATGCTTCAGCCTTGCCATGACCTGATGTGCCTTATGTCGGGACAACTCAGGGTGGTCATGTTTTACATGACGGTCCAGTCTCTTCCCAGCGTACGAACACCCAGCGATGGGACAGGGTTTGGTCCGAACATTTATCCTTCCACTGGCTATTTTCAGGAGGATTCCCCTCTCCTCCAAGTTCCGCACTGCATGCTTGTGCTTAAGGTGTTTGTTCAATGCCAGATAGAAGAGTCTGCACACCGGGCATTCAGATGACATCCTTCCTGAAACACACATAATGATTTTGATCAAAATTATGTTATAGTTCTCCGTTTATATGCGTTAGCGTGAGCGGTGGTTGCGACACTGGGTCCGATGCATCAATTCATGGTGCATGGACGAAGGGAAGTATTGGGTTACCACCGGGTCAGATGGTCCCACTTCCGCACCAACGCGGGGCTGGTGATGGCAACATTGGGTCCGATGCATCAATACATGGTGCCCCGACCATGAGAGGGTTTGGGGTACCCCGGAACCAGGCACCACCCCAGCAGGAAACGGGTTGTATGGTCAAAGGAGGAAAGAGTGATAGAACCGGGGTAAAGCAAAGAAAGTGTCCGACAATAGTGACTTGTGAGGCGGCCAGAGAGTCTGTCATATCTCGGTCCTATCCTCCAGGCAACGCTGTGGCCAAAACTGGGCTAAAAACTAAAAAAAACTAAAAAATATTTCATCCAGGGAAATTTGGGTGAAAATGAAAAAAAAGTACCCCAAAATAGTCCTTCATTAGCCAGCAGCAGTCCCCTGTCGACTCATGTGACATTCCTCCAGGGTTACATAGAACCAGGGTGTGGGCTCCGAGCCATCTCCGAGACATCTCTAGTCCGTGTTGATAATGGGGGAAATGTACCCCAAAATAGTCCTTCATTAGCCAGCAGCAGTCCCCTGTCGACTCATGTGACATTCCTCCAGGGTTACATAGAACCAGGGTGTGGGCTCCGAGCCATCTCCGAGACATCTCTAGTCCGTGTTGATAATGGGGGAAATGTACCCCAAAATAGTCCTTCATTAGCCAGCAGCAGTCCCCTGTCGACTCATGTGACATTCCTCCAGGGTTACATAGAACCAGGGTGTGGGCTCCGAGCCATCTCCGAGACATCTCTAGTCCGTGTTGATAATGGGGGAAATGTACCCCAAAATAGTCCTTCATTAGCCAGCAGCAGTCCCCTGTCGACTCATGTGACATTCCTCCAGGGTTACATAGAACCAGGGTGTGGGCTCCGAGCCATCTCCGAGACATCTCTAGTCCGTGTTGATAATGGGGGAAATGTACCCCAAAATAGTCCTTCATTAGCCAGCAGCAGTCCCCTGTCGACTCATGTGACATTCCTCCAGGGTTACATAGAACCAGGGTGTGGGCTCCAAGCCATCTCCGAGACATCTCTAGTCCGTGTTGATAATGGGGGAAATGTACCCCAAAATAGTCCTTCATTAGCCAGCAGCAGTCCCCTGTCGACTCATGTGACATTCCTCCAGGGTTACATAGAACCAGGGTGTGGGCTCCGAGCCATCTCCGAGACATCTCTAGTCCGTGTTGATAATGGGGGAAATGTACCCCAAAATAGTGCATCATGACTCAGCAATCATCACACTCAACTTTGGTGAGAACCGGGCAAAGGGGTCAAAATCCGTCAATGTGGGGGGTGAAACGGCTGTACGCGAGCCCTGGGGGGGGCACCCGGGACCGGGCAGTGCCCCCGGCAGAAGGAACCGGGGTCAAACGGGCCAAAACAGGAAAAAAAATAAAAATAAAAAGAACCAGGCA
>NW_022987428.1:0-15000 GCF_902827165.1 Trematomus bernacchii
TAACCAAATCAAACACACCTCTATAACGACCCCAGGTAACTAAATCAAACACACCTCTATAACGACCCCAGGTAACTAAATCAAACACACCTCTATAATGACCCCAGGTAACTAAATCAAACACACCTCTATAACGACCCCAGGTAACCAATCAACACACCCATAACGACCCCAGGTAACCAGTAATCAAACACCACCCTCTATACGACCCCCAGTAACTAAATCAAACCACCTTCTATAACGACCCCAGGTAACCAAATCAAACACACCTCTATAATGACCCCAGGTAACTAAATCAAACAAACCTCTATAACGACCCCAGGTAACTAAATCAAACACACCTCTATAACGACCCCAGGTAACCAAATCAAACACACCTCTATAATGACCCCAGGTAACTAAATCAAACACACCTCTATAACGACCCCAGGTAACTAAATCAAACACACCTCTATAATGACCCCAGGTAACTAAATCAAACACACCTCTATAATAACTCCAGGTAACTAAATCAAACACACCTCTATAACGACCCCAGGTAACCAAATCAAACACACCTCTATAATGACCCCAGGTAACCAAATCAAACACACCTCTATAATGACCCCAGGTAACTAAATCAAACACACCTCTATAATGACCCCAGGTAACCAAATCAAACACACCTCTATAATGACCCCAGGTAACTAAATCAAACACACCTCTATAATGACCCCAGGTAACCAAATCAAACACACCTCTATAATGACCCCAGGTAACCAAATCAAACACACCTCTATAATGACCCCAGGTAACCAAATCAAACACACCTCTATAATGACCCCAGGTAACCAAATCAAACACACCTCTCTAATGACCCCAGGTAACCAAATCAAACACACCTCTATAATGACCCCAGGTAACCAAATCAAACACATCTCTATAATGACCCCAGGTAACCAAATCAAACACACCTCTATAATGACCCCAGGTAACCAAATCAAACACACCTCTATAATGACCCCAGGTAACCAAATCAAACAAACCTCTATAATGACCCCAGGTAACTAAATCAAACACACCTCTATAATGACCCCAGGTAACTAAATCAAACAAACCTCTATAATGACCCCAGGTAATTAAATCAAACACGCCTGACCTGTGTTTGATTTGTTTGTGTCTCCTTCAGGCCGCCGCACGCTGACCTCCTGACAGTCTCCGCCCCCCTGCGTCTGAGGGAGGAGCCGACCAATCAGAGAGGTGAGGGAGCGGGTCAGGAGAGGCTGTCTGCACCAATCAGAGAGCAGCATGGAGGGCCCGCCTCCTATGCACAGACCCCGCCCCCCGTCCACAGAAAAGCCCATAGGAAGACCAACAGGAGGAAAACAAGCGACTCCTCCACCCCCTCTCCTCCCACAGGCCACGCCCCCCCCGGGCCCTGGCAGTGCTGGCAGCAGGAGAGGAGGGCGGGGCTTAAAGTAGACGCGTTCTCTTCAGACCAGAGCGACTCCATGGACCAGACCATCGAGCAGGTGAGTCTGTCAGGTGATCCAGGTGTTCTCAGGTGTGAGTCAGGTGTTCTCAGGTGTGTGTCAGCTGTTCTCAGGTGTGTGTCAGCTGTTCTCACGTGTCTGTCAGGTTTTCTCAGGTGTCTGTCAGGTGTTCTCAGGTGTCTGTCAGGTGTTCTCAGGTGTGAGTCAGGTGTTCTCAGGTGTGAGTCAGGTGTTCTCACGTGTCTGTCAGGTGTTCTCAGGTGTCTGTCAGGTGTTCTCAGGTGTCTGTCAGCTGTTCTCACGTGTCTGTCAGGTGTTCTCAGGTGTCTGTCAGGTGTTCTCAGGTGTGAGTCAGGTGTTCTCAGGTGTGAGTCAGGTGTTCTCAGGTGTGTGTCAGCTGTTCTCACGTGTCTGTCAGGTTTTCTCAGGTGTCTGTCAGGTGTTCTCAGGTGTCTGTCAGGTGTTCTCAGGTGTGAGTCAGGTGTTCTCAGGTGTGAGTCAGGTGTTCTCACGTGTCTGTCAGGTGTTCTCAGGTGTCTGTCAGGTGTTCTCAGGTGTCTGTCAGCTGTTCTCACGTGTCTGTCAGGTGTTCTCAGGTGTCTGTCAGGTGTTCTCAGGTGTGAGTCAGGTGTTCTCAGGTGTGAGTCAGGTGTTCTCAGGTGTCTGTCAGCTGTTCTCACGTGTCTGTCAGGTGTTCTCAGGTGTGAGTCAGGTGTTCTCAGGTGTGTGTCAGCTGTTCTCAGGTGTCTGTCAGGTGTTCTCAGGTGTCTGTCAGGTGTTCTCAGGTGTGAGTCAGGTGTTCTCAGGTGTGAGTCAGGTGTTCTCAGGTGTGAGTCAGGTGTTCTCAGGTGTGAGTCAGGTGTTCTCAGGTGTGAGTCAGGTGTTCTCAGGTGTCTGTCAGGTGTTCTCAGGTGTGAGTCAGGTGTTCTCAGGTGTGAGTCAGGTGTTCTCAGGTGTGAGTCAGGTGTTCTCAGGTGTGAGTCAGCTGTTCTCAGGTGTCTGTCAGGTGTTCTCACGTGTCTGTCAGGTGTTCTCAGGTGTGAGTCAGGTGTTCTCAGGTGTGTGTCAGCTGTTCTCAGGTGTCTGTCAGGTGTTCTCAGGTGTCTGTCAGGTGTTCTCAGGTGTCTGTCAGGTGTTCTCAGGTGTCTGTCAGGTGTCTGTCAGGTTGTTCTCAGGTGTGTGTCAGCTGTTCTCAGGTGTCTGTCAGGTGTCTGTCAGGTGTTCTCAGGTGTTCTCAGCTGTGAGTCAGGTGTTCTCAGGTGTCTGTCAGGTGTTCTCAGGTGTGTGTCAGCTGTTCTCAGGTGTCTGTCAGGTGTCTGTCAGGTGTTCTCAGGTGTTCTCAGCTGTGAGTCAGGTGTTCTCAGGTGTCTGTCAGGTGTTCTCAGGTGTCTGTCAGGTGTTCTCAGGTGTTCTCAGCTGTGAGTCAGGTGTTCTCAGGTGAGTCAGCTGTTCTCAGGTGTGTTTCAGGTGATCCAGATGTTATCAGGTATGTGTCAGATATTCTCAATTGCTCTCTGTCAGGTGTTCTCTGTGTTTCAGGTGATCCAGATCTTCTCAGGTGTGGTAACAGGTGTTCTCTGTGTTTCAGGTGATCCAGGTGTGTTGTCACGGCTCCTCGGACAGCTTCCACTTCAGCCTCCCGGTCTCCATGGAGACGCAGAGTGAGGGATGGGACTTACCTGTGCAGGTAGGAGCAGCAGAACCAGCAGGTAGGGTCCGGGTCACATTACCTCCTCTCACTGTGTGTGTGTCCACAGCGAGGCCTGGAGAACACACCTGTGCAGGTGAGCCGGGAGGACCTGTGCCGGCTGACGGAGGCTCAGATCCACCTGACGGAGGCTCACCTGCAGCACCTGTACTCCGCCCGGTTGGACTCCGCCCTCCAGGGGGGCGGGGCTTGGCGGGACGATGGCTTCCTGTCTCTGCCCATAGAGGAAGTGCTGCCGGCGCCTCAACATATCCCAGAATCCTTCAGGGGAAAGAGCTGGAACCAGATTCACCTGGAGGACGAGGAGCAGGTGGAGAGGCTGGTGAGGCAGTTCAGGGGCGGAGCCTTCCTCTGCTACTTCGACTCTGAGTCACTGGCCAGGTAACACACACCTGTACACACACCTGTACACACACTCACCTGTCCACACTCACCTGTTCACACTCACCTGTTCACACTCACCTGTTCACACTCACCTGTTCACACTCACCTGTCCACACTCACCTGTCCACACACACCTGTACCACACACCTATAGTTCACTGACTCCCCCCTCAGGTACGGGAGGAGGCGGAGTCAGATCCAGAAAGGTGGAGGTGAGAACCTGGAGGCGGAGTCTGACCCTGGCTTCCTGCCCCTATTGGACGGTGATGAGCAGGTGTGCGTCAGGAGGAGGCGTGGCTTCAGAGTGGCGTCCAGGTGCCAGGTGAGACAGATTGGGGGTTCAGGTAAAGGTGAGACAGAGGGGGGGTTCGGGTAAAGGTGAGACAGAGGGGGGGTTCAGGTAAAGGTGAGACAGAGGGGGGGTTCAGGTAAAGGTGAGACAGAGGGGGGGTTCGGGTAAAGGTGAGACAGAGGGGGGGTTCAGGTAAAGGTGAGACAGAGGGGGGGTTCAGGTAAAGGTGAGACAAAGGGGGGGTTCGGGTAAAGGGTGAGACAGAGGGGGGGTTCAGGTAAAGGTGAGACAGAGGGTGGGTTCAGGTAAAGGTGAGACAGAGGGGGGGGTTCGGGTAAAGGTGAGAAAAGGGGGGGGTTCAGGTAAAGGTGAGACAGAGGGGGGGTTCAGGTAAAGGTGAGACAAAGGGGGGGTTCAGGTAAAGGTGAGACAGAGGGTGGGTTCAGGTAAAGGTGAGACAGAGGGGGGGGTTCAGGTAAAGGTGAGACAGAGGGGGGGTTCAGGTAAAGGTGAGACAAAGGGGGGTTCAGGTAAAGGTGAGACAGAGGGTGGGTTCAGGTAAAGGTGAGACAGAGGGTGGGTTCAGGTAAAGGTGAGACAAAGGGGGGGTTCAGGTAAAGGTGAGACAGAGGGGGGTTCAGGTAAAGGTGAGACAGAGGGGGGGTTCGGGTAAAGGTGAGAAAAGGGGGGGTTCAGGTAAAGGTGAGACAGAGGGGGGGGTTCAGGTAAAGGTGAGACAAAGGGGGGGTTCAGGTAAAGGTGAGACAGAGGGGGGGTTCAGGTAAAGGTGAGACAAAGGGGGGGTTCAGGTAAAGGTGAGACAGAGGGGGGGGTTCAGGTAAAGGTGAGACAAAGGGGGGGTTCAGGTAAAGGTGAGACAGAGGGGGGGTTCAGGTAAAGGTGAGACAAAGGGGGGGGGTTCAGGTAAAGGTGAGACAAAGGGGGGGGTTCAGGTAAAGGTGAGACAGAGGGGGGGTTCAGGTAAAGGTGAGACAAAGGGGGGGTTCGGGTAAAGGTGAGACAGAGGGGGGGTTCAGGTAAAGGTGAGACAGAGGGTGGGTTCAGGTAAAGGTGAGACAGAGGGTGGGTTCAGGTAAAGGTGAGACAGAGGGGGGGGTTCAGGTAAAGGTGAGACAGAGGGGGGTTCAGGTAAAGGTGAGACAGAGGGGGGGTTCAGGTAAAGGTGAGACAGAGGGGGGTTCAGGTAAAGGTGAGACAGAGGGGGGTTCAGGTAAAGGTGAGACAGAGGGGGGGTTCAGGTAAAGTTGAGACAGAGGGGGGTTCAGGTAAAGGTGAGACAGAGGGGGGGTTCGGGTAAAGGTGAGAAAAGGGGGGGTTCAGGTAAAGGTGAGACAGAGGGGGGGTTCAGGTAAAGGTGAGACAAAGGGGGGGTTCAGGTAAAGGTGAGACAGAGGGTGGGTTCAGGTAAAGGTGAGACAGAGGGGGGGGTTCAGGTAAAGGTGAGACAGAGGGGGGGTTCAGGTAAGGTGAGACAAAGGGGGGGTTCAGGTAAAGGTGAGACAGAGGGTGGGTTCAGGTAAAGGTGAGACAGAGGGTGGGTTCAGGTAAAGGTGAGACAAAGGGGGGGTTCAGGTAAAGGTGAGACAGAGGGGGGGTTCGGGTAAAGGTGAGAAAAGGGGGGGGTTCAGGTAAAGGTGAGACAGAGGGGGGGTTCAGGTAAAGGTGAGACAAAGGGGGGGTTCAGGTAAAGGTGAGACAGAGGGGGGGTTCAGGGTAAAGGTGAGACAGAGGGGGGGTTCAGGTAAAGGTGAGACAGAGGGGGGGTTCAGGTAAAGGTGAGACAGAGCGGGGGTTCAGGTAAAGGTGAGACAGAGGGGGGGTTCAGGTAAAGGTGAGACAGAGGGGGGGTTCAGGTAAAGGTGAGACAGAGCGGGGGGTTTCAGGTAAAGGTGAGACAGAGCGGGGGTTCAGGTAAAGGTGAGACAGAGCGGGGGTTCAGGTAAAGGTGAGACAGAGGGGGGGTTCAGGTAAAGGTGAGACAGAGGGGGGGTTCAGGTAAAGGTGAGACAGAGCGGGGGTTCAGGTAAAGGTGAGACAGAGGGGGGGGTTCAGGTAAAGGTGAGACAGAGGGGGGTTCAGGTAAAGGTGAGACAGAGGGGGGGGTTCAGGTAAAGGTGAGACAGAGGGGGGGGTTCAGGTAAAGGTGAGACAGAGGGGGGGTTCAGGTAAAGGTGAGACAGAGCGGGGGTTCGGGTAAAGGTGAGACAGAGGGGGGGTTCAGGTAAAGGTGAGACAGAGCGGGGGTTCAGGTAAAGGTGAGACAGAGGGGGGGTTCAGGTAAAGGTGAGACAGAGGGGGGGTTCAGGTAAAGGTGAGACAGAGGGGGGGTTCAGGTAAAGGTGAGACAGAGGGGGGGTTCAGGTAAAGGTGAGACAGAGGGGGGGGTTCAGGTAAAGGTGAGACAGAGGAGGGGTTCAGGTAAAGGTGAGACAGAGGGGGGGTTCAGGTAAAGGTGAGACAGAGGGGGGGTTCAGGTAAAGGTGAGACAGAGGAGGGGTTCAGGTAAAGGTGAGACAGAGGGGGGGTTCAGGTAAAGGTGAGACAGAGGGGGGGTTCAGGTAAAGGTGAGACGTCCTCCTCACCTGTCTGTGTTCCTGCAGGTGGTGAAGGTGAGTCGCAGCACTCAGACCGTCCGGTTGGTCGTCCCAGCTGTCCGTCAGTCAGAGGCCCCGCCCCCCGGAGTCCCGGTTGTCTGTCAGTCAGAGGCCCCACCCTCCGGAGTCCCAGCATCCAATCAGGAAGCCGAGAGGACCCCTGCGTCGTGGCGCTGCCTTCCTGCAGAGTATTACGACATCCTGACTCCTCTGCAGCCGCGCAGCTCCCTGATCTACCTGCTGAGCCCCGCCCTCCCCCACTCACCTGCAGCAGGCCCCGCCCCCCCACACACAGGCCCCGCCCCGCTACACACAGGCTCCGCCCCCCGGGGCTGCAGGAAGAGGCGCCCGCAGGCCTGTCAGGGGTCCAAAGTCAAATACAAACCACTTCCTGTCCGCTTCTACAACCCAACCAGCAAGCGCATTCTGAAGCACCCGCCCCCCTCCCGAGGCCCCGTCCCTTCATGCCCCCCCCCCTCCCTGTGTCCGCCAGCTGTTCCGCAGTCTGAGTCCGGACCTGAACACTGAGGGGGAGGGGACTTCCAGGATCAAAGCCCCGCCCCCTCACAGCAGGGGGCAGAGGCCACGCCCCCTCAGGAAAACCAGGTCTCAGGCTGCCCCCCCCAGAGAGGGTCTACCCCCCCCCTCCCTCCCGCAGGGGGAGGGGCCGCCGGGGTAACTGCCCTTCAAAATAAAATGTAATATCTGTATTCTCTGTGAGAGGTCATATCATTAATAATGAATGTATTATTCAGTGGGGGTCTTTAATATGTTTATAAAGGTTTACAGGGACTCTGGACATTTAATAAAGTTATAGTTATTTTTAAAAACAAGAAAAAGGTCATTACATTGGATTTCATTATTATTTAAAGAAATACATGAAGTGCACCCGTCACCCTGTCGGCAGCTGTAACACCTGTTCTGTGTGTTTATCAGTGTTTATGTTCAGTTCTCACAGCGTCCACCAGGCGGAGGATGGAGTCGCCCACCTGCTCTGCTGACAGCTGAAGCCCCGCCCACTTCCTCTCACCTGCACACAGGAAGTCAGAAACAAATATCTAACAAAATAAAGCTCCATGTTCACATGCTGTTCTGGTACAAACAAATATAATAACCTGATCAAATATAAAGTTACTGGTTAGAGGCTCACCTGTCTGTCTCTCTGTCCACCTGTCTGTCTGTCTCTCTGTCCACCTGTCTGTCTGTCTCTCTGTCCACCTGTCTGTCTGCATCTCTGTCTTCAGTCTGTCTGCCGTCTGCTGCAGCTGCTGCTCCAAACTACATGTCCCACAATCCTCCTCTCCCTGTAGCCCCGCCTCCTGAGCTGCATCCTGTTGTCCTATTGGACAGCTAGGCTCCTCCTCCTCGCCAGAGTGGCTGTCATGTGATTGAGGAGTGTGCTGGTGCATTGTGGGGGATGGAGTTTGTAGTTCTTCCTCACTCCACTCGTCCTCTGTCCTCAGAAAAACGTCCTCTTCTTCATCTTCCTCTTCTTGCTCTTCTTCATCTTCCTCTTCTTCTTTGTATTCCGTGTCATAAATTGGCATCAGGTTTTGTCTCTCCGTGTTCCCCCTGGTTAGCATGTTGTCTGTAGTTAGCGTGTTCTCTGTGTTCTCAATGGTTAGCGTGTTCTCCATGTTCCCCCTGGTTAGCATGTTCCCCCTGGTTAGCATGTTTCCCCTGGTTAGCGTGTTCTCCATGTTTAGCATGTTGTCTGGAGTTAGCGTGTTCTCCCTGGTTAGCGTGTTCTCCATGTTTAGCATGTTGTCTGGAGTTAGCATGTTCCCCCTGGTTAGCGTGTTCTCCATGTTTAGCATGTTGTCTGGAGTTAGCGTGTTCTCCCTGGTTAGCGTGTTCTCCATGTTTAGCATGTTCCCCCTGGTTAGCATGTTCTCCATGTTTAGCATGTTGTCTGAAGTTAGTGTGTTCTCCCTGGTTAGCGTGTTCTCCATGTTTAGCATGTTGTCTGGAGTTAGCATGTTCCCCCTGGTTAGCGTGTTCTCCATGTTTAGCATGTTGTCTGGAGTTAGCATGTTCCCCCTGGTTAGCGTGGTCTCCCTGGTTAGCGTGTTCTCCATGTTTAGCATGTTGTCTGGAGTTAGCATGTTTCCCCTGGTTAGCGTGTTCTCCATGTTTAGCATGTTGTCTGGAGTTAGCATGTTCCCCCTGGTTAGCATGGTCTCCCTGGTTAGCGTGTTCTCCATGTTTAGCATGTTGTCTGGAGTTAGCATGGTCTCCCTGGTTAGTGTGTTCTCCATGTTTAGCATGTTGTCTGGAGTTAGCATGTTCCCCCTGGTTAGCGTGTTCTCCATGTTTAGCATGTTGTCTGGAGTTAGCATGTTCCCCCTGGTTAGCATGGTCTCCCTGGTTAGCATGTTCTCCGTGTTGTTGGCGTGTTGTTGAGTCTCCATGTTGGTCACCGCCTGAAGAGGAACATCAGTCAGAGGAGATAAACTACACCTCCCATGATGCACCTGGTCTGTATGCAGGTATATTACCTGAGTGAGTTTGCGCTGCAGGTGCAGGTTGTTCTCTCTCAGCGTCGCCATGGTAACCTCCATCTCTGAACACCTGTCCTCCAGAACGCCCTGCTCTGATTGGACGGTAAGACGCCACACCTGTAGCTGCTGCTCCATTAACCTGAAGAGGAGGAGAGGATGAAGAGGATGAGGAAGAGAGGATGAGGAAGAGGAGGAGGAACAGGAAGTAGTTTTCTCACCATTTGTCTCTCTGCAGGTTTCTGACTTCAGTCAACAGGACAGACGCCTTCAGCTGATCATCAACAACAACAACAATATAACAATTAGATGAAGTATTATAATGAACTAATTGTTTAATTGATTGTTTACCTGCGGAGGCTCCTCCTCCGTCTGCAGAGCTTTGGAGGAGGTGGGAGGATGCACTGATGCATTCTGGGAGACGGAGTCTTCAGAGGGGGGTGGGGCGCTGATGAACAAAATAAACGCATTAATAGCGAAGAGTTCGCTAACGAGGTTAACGAGACACTCACCTGACTCACCTGTCCTGAGGCTCCTCCCACTCCAGGCCCCGCCTCCTGCCTGCCTCTCTCTGGGTCTGTCTCCGTGGCAACAGCGTGTAACGAGCGCTGCGTGCTAACGAGGACAGAGACTCCCTCCAGGTGGGCTGCAACAGTCAATTAACTCACCTGTGTTATTCACCAGTGTGTGTGTGTGTGTGTGTGTGTGTGTGTGTGTGTGTGTGTGTGTGTGTGTGTGTGTGTGTGTGTGTGTGTGTGTGTGTGTACCTGTGTGCAGAACTCCAGCACAGGGTGGTGTGTGTTGTGTCTCCTGGAGTGTTTCTCCTTCAGGTAGCAGCTCTGGCAGAGGTGGACGTTCACACACTTCATACAGCGATACCTGAAAACAAGAGGAGCGCTCTGATTGGCTGACGGTAAACAACTGTTCTGATTGGCTGACAGTAACAACTGTTCAGATTGGCTCACAGTAAACAAAGCATTCTGATTGGCTGACAGTAAATTAAGCGTTCTGATTGGCTCACAGTAAACAACTGTTCTGATTGGCTCACCTGAGGCCAGTGAAGGGGCGGGTCTTACAGGTGTGGCAGCGCACGTCGTGACGGACATCCTGACTGACGGACAGGCGGTACAGAGTGGGTAACCATAGCAACAGCGGCGGCTCGCCCCGTAGCCATGACAACACGTGTTCTCCGCTGGCCATGTCACCATGACGACCTCCAATCAGCTGTCTGCTTCCTGTTCTCACCCCTTCAAAACAAGAGCTCACCGCCGCCTCCACTTGCCCGAACGCTCCGTCCTCCTGCAGCGCCGCGGGAACCTGAACACATCACAGGGTGAGAGGAGCAGAGGGCATGCTGGGAAATGTAGTCCGTTCTTACCTGGCTCAGATCCAGAAGCAAAGCCCGGAGACCGGAGCGGCTGATGGAGGCGGAGCCACGCTGCACTGCTACACCAATCAGAGCTGCACACAGAGGCTTTTATTGTGAAGGAGACACACTGACACCAGGCTCTTATTGTGAAGGAGACACACTGACACCAGGCTCTTATTGTGAAGGGCACACACTGTTTCTACTGACAACACCAGGCTCTTATTGTGAAGGGCACACACTGTTCTACTGACAACACCAGGCTTTTATTGTGAAGGAGCCTCACCTGTGTACTTCCTGTGCAGAGTTTCTGCTGACAGTGCGATCAAAGACGTCTGAAGAGACGCAGAGGAAATAAATCCAGAGCCGCTCCTGAACACATCATATAATAATAAATATATAAAACATAAATAATATATCAAATCAAATCAAATCAGGTTTTATTTATATAGCACATTTAAAAGCGATTTTTGGTCGAGCCAAAGTGCTGTACATGTAATAAAAACACATTACTACAATCACAAATAAACGACAATAAATTACAACAGATATATCTTAAAAACAAAATAAAAATAAAACACACGGAAAAGTCAGGAGTCATGCTCCGCTCTAACTAGAAAGCCAGAGAGAAGAAGTGTGTTTTTAGTTTAGATTTAAAAACCCCTAGGGTCTGGGCCGACCTCACATGGAGGGGCAGAGTGTTCCAGAGCCTAGGGCCAGCTGCTGTGAAGGCTCGGTGCCCTCGGGTTTTGAGCCTGGTCTTGGTATATAAGATATAAAAGACATAGATAATAAATGATGTTATTCACAGACCGGTCGTTGATCCCGAACATCAGGCTGCACGTTTCCTCCAGAGTCACATGACCCGGCACTTCCTGTCCCACGCTATGGAACATCCTGTTCAGAGCCCGGGTCACTTCCTGTCTGTCCAAGTTGACTTCCTGTCTGTGAGGGAGCGCCGTGGTGACGTGTCGACAAAACACAGCGTCCACTGGAGATAAACCATCAACAACACTGTCCACTGGAGATAAACCATCAACAACACTGTGTCCACTGGAGATAAACCATCAACAACACCGTGTCCACTGGAGACAAACCATCAACAACACCGTGTCCACTAGAGATAAACCATCAACAACAATGTGTCCACTGGAGATAAACCATCAACAACACTGTGTCCACTGGAGATAAACCATCAACAACACTGTGTCCACTGGAGACAAACCATCAACAACACCGTGTCCACTAGAGATAAACCATCAACAACACTGTCCACTGGAGATAAACCATCAACAACACTGTGTCCACTGGAGATAAACCATCAACAACACCGTGTCCACTGGAGATAAATCATCAACAACACCGTGTCCACTGGAGATAAACCATCAACAACACCGTGTCCACTGGAGATAAACCATCAACAACACCGTGTCCACTAGAGACAAACCATCAACAACACTGTGTCCACTGGAGATAAACCATCAACAACACTGTGTCCACTGGAGACAAACCATCAACAACACTGTGTCCACTGGAGACAAACCATCAACAACACCGTGTCCACTGGAGATAAACCATCAACAACACCGTGTCCACTGGAGATAAACCATCAACAACACCGCGTCCACTGGAGATAAACCATCAACAACACCGCGTCCACTGGAGATAAACCATCAACAACACCGCGTCCACTGGAGATAAACCATCAACAACACCGCGTCCACTGGAGATAAACCATCAACAACACCGTGTCCACTGGAGATAAACCATCAACAACACCGCGTCCACTGGAGATAAACCATCAACAACAACGTGTCCACTGGAGACAAACCATCAACAACACCGCGTCCACTGGAGACAAACCATCAACAACACCGTGTCCACTGGAGACAAACCATCAACAACACCGTGTCCACTGGAGATAAACCATCAACAACAACGTGTCCACTGGAGACAAACCATCAACAACACCGTGTCCACTGGAGACAAACCATCAACAACACCGTGTCCACTGGAGACAAACCATCAACAACACCGTGTCCACTGGAGATAAACCATCAACAACACCGTGTCCACTGGAGATAAACCATCAACAACACCGCGTCCACTGGAGATAAACCATCAACAACACCGCGTCCACTGGAGATAAACCATCAACAACACCGCGTCCACTGGAGATAAACCATCAACAACACCGCGTCCAACTGGGAGATAAACCATCAAACAACACCGCGTCCACTGGAGAGAAAACCATCAACAACACCGCGTCCACTTGGAGAAAACCATCAAAAACACCGTGTCCACTGGAGATAAACCATCACAACACGTGTCCACTGGAGACAAACCATCAACAACACCGTGTCCACTGGAGACAAACCATCAACAACACCGTGTCCACTGGAGATAAACCATCAACAACACCGTGTCCACTGGAGACAAACCCATCAACAACACCGTGTCCACTGGAGACAAACCATCAACAACAACGTGTCCACTGGAGACAAACCATCAACAACACCGGTCCACTGGAGACAACCATCAACAAACACCGTGTCCACTGGAGACATAAACCATCAACAACACCGTGTCCACTGGAGATAAACCATCAACAACACCGCTGTCCACTAGAGATAAACCATCAACAACACCGCGTCCACTGGAGATAAACCATCAACAACACCGCGTCCACTGGAGATAAACCATCAACAACACCGCGTCCACTGGAGATAAACCCATCAAACCAAACACCGCGTCCACTGGAGAAAAACCGATCAACAACACCGCGTCCACTGGAGAAAAACCATCAACAACACCGCGTCCACAGGAGATAAACCATCAACAACACCGCGTCCACTGGAGACAAACCATCAACAACACCGCGTCCACTGGAGAAAAACCATCAACAACACCGCGTCCACTGGAGAAAAACCATCAACAACACCGCGTCCACTGGAGATAAACCATCAACAACACCGTGTCCACTATAGATAAACCATCAACAACACCGCGTCCACTGGAGATAAACCATCAACAACACCGCGTCCACTGGAGATAACCATCAACAACACCGTTCCACTGGAGATAACATCAACAACACCGTGTCCACTAGAGATAAACCATCAACAACACCGTGTCCACTGGAGATAAACCATCAACAACACCGTGTCCACTAGAGATAAACCATCAACAACACCGTCCACTGGAGATAAACCATCAACAACACCGTGTCCACTAGAGATAAACCATCAACAACACCGTGTCCCACTGGAGATAAACCATCAACAACACCGTGTCCACTGGAGATAAACCATCAAACAAACACCGTGTCCACTAGAGTAAACCATCAACAACACCGTGTCCACTGGAGATAAACCATCAACAACACCGTGTCCACTAGAGATAAACCATCAACAACACCGTGTCCACTGGAGATAAACCATCAACAACACCGTGTCCACTAGAGATAAACCATCACAAACACCGTGTCCACTAGAGATAAACCATCAACAACACCGCGTCCACTGGAGATAAACCATCAACAACACCGCGTCCACTGGAGATAAACCATCAACAACACGTGTCCACTGGAGATAAACCATCAACAACACCGGTCCACTAGAGACAAACCATCAACAACAATGTGTCCACTAGAGATAAACCATCAACAACACGTGTCCACTGGAGATAAACATCAACAAACACCGTGTCCACTGGAGATAAACCATCAACAACAATGTGTCCACTAGAGATTACACCATCAACAACACCGTGTCCACTGGAGATAAACCATCATAATAATCATTTAATAAATATATATATAATACTAATATTTACTGCAGAGGTGTTTCTGAAGGTGCTGCAGCTTGACGGCCGTTCTGTAGACGGACGAACGGATTTCATTAAATCCTTCTGAAGAAACAAACAAAGTTTTATAAATCCAGTCTGAACGAATGGAGATTAAAACATGTCATTATTTACCCAGGCTGGCCAGGTCCATGATGTCTGAAACACAAATATTAACAAAGTTTATAAAAACATCCTCATAAAACACACTTAGAAACACAAAGAGAGAAATATAAAATAAAATATAAAACAATCTGCAGGGAACTGAAACATGGAGGTCAAAATAAACACAGTAAATAAATATGAATATAAAGACGTACGGTCCGCGGTGTTCTTCGCGTTTCTCTCTCTGCAGCGTCTGAATTATTGATGACAGTTTCCTGTTTCACCTGCCGACCACCTGCTGTCTGACAACCAATCAGCAGCCGGCACAGCATTTGGAAACATAAATAATGTAAGATCAGGATGAGGATTGATTTTCAAAATAAAATCCCCAGAAAGCAGCAATACAGCCACTATTATCAATAGTTACTTAGCATTAGCAGCATTAGCATCAGGACCAACGGCCGCACAATCTACTTCCTGATTATCACCCTGGGGATATTTAAATATTGAAATTAAATGAAAACATGAAATACATGTTTAAGACTGAATATACCGGATACAGGATATCTCTGTTCATATCTCAGTGAGTGGTGTGATGAGGCTCAGTGTTTGGATGTGACCTCGCTGTGTGTGTGTGTGTGTGTGTGTGTGTGTCTTTGTCTCTTGTTGTGTGTCTCTGTGCCTCATTGTCTCTTGTGTGTTGTAACAGAGGCTCTTT
>NW_022987428.1:17500-24859 GCF_902827165.1 Trematomus bernacchii
CCCTGTGGCTGAAACATGACACAGCAGTCTCTCTAACATTATTATTATAATTGTTATAAGACGTATGTTTATGATCTCTAAATCCTTCCTTGAGGATTCATATGAATAAACACAAACTCCTTAAACAGGAAACTAACCGCTGACCCGCCAAAATAAAGTATAACTGAAATGACCAGCTGCTCTGTCTGTGAAGTCATTTAATAAAGTCTGACCCTCTGGAGACACGGACTGCTTCATTGTTATTATAACATTAATGTGTATCACCTGAGGCCCTGTACTACGAAGCTGTTCAACCTAACCTGGATATGTTTGAGTTAGCCGGTTGGCCCAATCCAAAACATACGCGCTCTCGCTAAGCGGTCCTACGACGCTGGTTATCAAGTGGATCGCTCAAGCCAGCCGTGTCCTATCTACTTAGGTGCGCGTTCACATGAAAGGGGTGGTATCTGGAGCATTCGACCAATCACAAACATGGAGAAGCGTACTGACAGCGCAGCGTCATACTTCCTGAATGAAAAGTGAACTTTAATATTAGTCAAATATGAAGAAGTTAAACTTTAAACATCCATGACTTAAACACTTGATCCAGGATCAAAGCCACATAGCTGCACCTGCAAGGTGAATACAGCTGGTAACAGAGAAAGTGTTTGAATGCGTACATTAACAGGTTTATGATATCACTGCCCCGTCTAAGACACGATCTGACTTTAATTACATTTGACTCCAGTGTTTCGTCAACTTAATGTGTTGCTTAAAATAATACTTCTGCATCCAGTATGTGACACTGTGAGTGTTGCACGGCCAGATACGGCTCAGCTGACTCAGATAAGGAGATATATGATACATTATGATGTGATATGATATGAATGATAATGGGACACATCGCCGTCTGCACTCACAGTGCCGCGGACTGTACGTAATGTTACTCTGATCCGGTTACTTATGTTGTGGCAGATATTTAAGTAAGCTTTCTTAACGCTAATGTTATAATAATAGTATAATAGTTATAGGCTAATAGTCAGATTGCTCTGAAGATGGGAGGTGATATTCTATTCATTTTCACGTTCACACAGTCGGTGATTTTGGCCGGCCGTCTTTCCGGCAACGGCAGTTTAAACTGTATTTCCTCTGCACACTGAGCTCAGCAGGCGGTGCTTTCACTGAGTTGATCTCTTATCCTGGAACCTATCCTGCTCCGGAGCAGTCTAGCCGCTCAGCATAAGTTATCTAGCCCGCTAAAAAGAGACCCAGCGTCGTAGGACCGGAAACCCAGAGTTTTCCCTGAAGTTAGCTAAGAGAACATCCGGCTTCGTAGTACAGGCCTCTGATGTCCCTGAAGGCAGCAGCAGACAGGTGAGCCTGCAGGTAGAGAGCCGGTTATTAAAAGATTCAAATAAAATAAATAATGGTTAATCATTTAAACCGGAAATTCAACTGATGGAAATGTCTGAGGTTTTATTTCTATTTTTTACAGTGTAGAATTGTCTTTATTATTAATTTTTTACTGTGTAGAGTATTATTTATTTTTTACAGCGTAGTGTTTTATTTATTTTTTACAGTGTAGAGTCTTATTTATTATTCATTTTTACAGTGTAGAGTATTTGTTTTTACACTGGAGTATTATAATTTTTTACAGCGTAGTACTTATTTTACAGTGTAGTGTGGTATTTATTTTTTACAGTGTACTGTACAGTATTAGTTATAATTAATTTTTTACAGTGTAGTGTGTTTACTTGGTGTAACAGGAACCACTCAGCTGTCCCGAATGTGTGACGTCACTCTCTCTGTAAATTTGACCGTGAAAATAGAGAGGCGAAGTCCCGCCCATCTACTTCCGACCCATGGGACCTTATTTAGGAAAGATGATGTATTGAAGTCAATGGGGAGAGAAAGATTATCTTTCGATGCCGTTTGAATTGTGCCACGAATTACACATATGATGTTTGTCAATCATTTCCAGGTCAAAAAGGTCAGTTTGTCGTAAAACTGTTGAAATATAAGACTATGAAAAATACGCAACTAGAAAGACTACAAATCCCAGAGTCCCGGTCCCGCATGCTGGCTCTTAGGAACAGACTAACTCCTCTTGTGTGTATGCACAGCTCTCATTAGGAACAGACTAACTCGCCTTGTGTGTATGCACAGCTCTCATTAGGAACAGACTAACTCCTCTTGTGTGTATGTACAGCTCTCATTAGGAACAGACTAACTCCCCTTGTGTGTATGCACAGCTCTCATTGGAAACAGACTAACTCCCTCTTGTGTGTATGTACAGCTCTCATTAGGAACAGACTAACTCCTCTTGTGTGTATGCACAGCTCTCACATTAGAACAGACTAACTCCTCTTGTGTGTATGTACAGCTCTCAACATTAGGAACAGACTAACTCCTCTTGTGTGTATGTACAGCTCTCAAATTAGAACAGACTAACCTCGCCTTGTGTGTATGTACAGCTCTCATTAGGAACAGACTAACTCCCTTGTGTGTATGTACAGCTCTCATTAGGAAAGACTAACTCCTCTTGTGTGTATGTACAGCTCTCATTAGGAACAGACTAACTCCTCTTGTGTGTATGCACAGCTCTCAATTAGGAACAGACTAACTCCTCTTGTGTGTATGTACAGCTCTCAACATTAGGAACAGACTAACTCCTCTTGTGTGTATGCACAGCTCTCATTAGGAACAGACTAACTCCTCTTGTGTGTATGCACAGCTCTCATTAGGAACAGACTAACTCCTCTTGTGTGTATGTACAGCTCTCAACATTAGGAACAGACTAACTCCTCTTGTGTGTATGCACAGCTCTCATTAGGAACAGACTAACTCCTCTTGTGTGTATGTACAGCTCTCATTAGGAACAGACTAACTCTCTTGTGTGTATGCACAGCTCTCATTAGGAACAGACTAACTCCTCTTGTGTGTATGTACAGCTCTCATTAGGAACAGACTAACTCCTCTTGTGTGTATGTACAGCTCTCATTAGGAACAGACTAACTCCTCTTGTGTGTATGTACAGCTCTCATTAGGAACAGACTAACTCCTCTTGTGTGTATGTACAGCTCTCATTAGGAACAGACTAACTCCTCTTGTGTGTATGCACAGCTCTCCATTAGGAACAGACTAACTCCTCTTGTGTGTATGTACAGCTCTCATTAGGAACAGACTAACTCCTCTTGTGTGTATGCACAGCTCTCATTAGGAACAGACTAACTCCTCTTGTGTGTATGTACAGCTCTCATTAGGAACAGACTAACTCCTCTTGTGTGTATGTACAGCTCTCATTAGGAACAGACTAACTCCTCTTGTGTGTATGTACAGCTCTCATTAGGAACAGACTAACTCCTCTTGTGTGTATGTACAGCTCTCATTAGGAACAGACTAACTCCTCTTGTGTGTATGTACAGCTCTCATTAGGAACAGACTAACTCCTCTTGTGTGTATGTACAGCTCTCAACATTAGGAACAGACTAACTCCTCTTGTGTGTATGTACAGCTCTCATTAGGAACAGACTAACTCCTCTTGTGTGTATGTACAGCTCTCATTAGGAACAGACTAACTCCTCTTGTGTGTATGTACAGCTCTCATTAGGAACAGACTAACTCCTCTTGTGTGTATGTACAGCTCTCATTAGGAACAGACTAACTCCCCTTGTGTGTATGTACAGCTCTCATTAGGAACAGACTAACTCCCTTGTGTGTATGTACAGCTCTCATTAGGAACAGACTAACCCCTTGTGTGTATGTACAGCTCTCATTAGGAACAGACTAACTCCTCTTGTGTGTATGTACAGCTCTCATTAGGAACAGACTAACTCCTCTTGTGTGTATGTACAGCTCTCATTAGGAACAGACTAACTCCTCTTGTGTGTATGTACAGCTCTCATTAGGAACAGACTAACTCCTCTTGTGTGTATGTACAGCTCTCAACATTAGGAACAGACTAACTCCTCTTGTGTGTATGTACAGCTCTCATTAGGAACAGACTAACTCCTCTTGTGTGTATGTACAGCTCTCATTAGGAACAGACTAACTCCTCTTGTGGTATGTGCAGCTCTCATTAGGAACAGACTAACTCCTCTTGTGTGTATGCACAGCTCTCATTAGGAACAGACTAACTCCTCTTGTGTGTATGCACAGCTCTCATTAGGAACAGACTAACTCCTCTTGTGTGTATGTACAGCTCTCATTAGGAACAGACTAACTCCTCTGTGGTGTATGACAGCTCTCATTAGGAACAGACTAACTCCTCTTGTGTGTATGTAACAGCTCTCAATTAGGAACAGACTAACTCCTCTTGTGTGTATGTACAGCTCTCATTAGGAACAGACTAACTCCTCTTGTGTGTATGTACAGCTCTCATTAGGAACAGACTAACTCCTCTTGTGTGTATGTACAGCTCTCATTAGGAACAGACTAACTCCTCTTGTGTGTATGTACAGCTCTCAATTAGGAACAGACTAACTCCTCTTGTGTGTATGTACAGCTCTCATTAGGAACAGACTAACTCCTCTTGTGTGTATGACAGCTCTCATTAGGAACAGACTAACTCCTCTTGTGTGTATGTACAGCTCTCATTAGGAACAGACTAACTCCTCTTGTGTGTATGTACAGCTCTCATTAGGAACAGACTAACTCCTCTTGTGTGTATGTACAGCTCTCAATTAGGAACAGACTAACTCCTCTTGTGTGTATGTCACAGCTCTCATTAGGAACAGACTAACTCCTCTTGGTGTTGTATGCACAGCTCTCATTAGGAACAGACTAACTCCTCTTGTGTGTATGTACAGCTCTCATTAGGAACAGACTAACTCCTCTTGTGTGTATGCACAGCTCTCAACATTAGGAACAGACTAACTCCTCTTGTGTGTATGTACAGCTCTCATTAGGAACAGACTAACTCCTCTTGTGTGTATGCACAGCTCTCATTAGGAACAGACTAACTCCTCTTGTGTGTATGTACAGCTCTCATTAGGAACAGACTAACTCCTCTTGTGTGTATGCACAGCTCTCATTAGGAACAGACCTAACTCCTCTTGTGTGTATGTACAGCTCTCATTAGGAACAGACTAACTCCTCTTGTGTGTATGTACAGCTCTCATTAGGAACAGACTAACTCCTCTTGTGTGTATGTACAGCTCTCAATTAGGAACAGACTAACTCCTCTTGTGTGTATGTACAGCTCTCACACATTAGGAACAGAGCTAACTCCTCTTGTGTGTAATGTACAGCTCTCATTAGGAACAGACTAACTCCTCTGGTGTGTATGTACAGCTCTCAACATTAGGAACAGAACTAACTCCTCTTGTGTGTATGTCACAGCTCTCATTAGGAACAGACTAACTCCTCTTGTGTGTATGTACAGCTCTCATTAGGAACAGACTAAACTCCTCTTGTGTGTATGTACAGCTCTCATTAGGAACAGACTAACTCCTCTTGTGTGTATGTACAGCTCTCAATTAGGAACAGACTAACCTCCTCTTGTGTGTATGCACAGCTCTCATTAGGAACAGACTAACTCCTCTTGTGTGTATGTACAGCTCTCATTAGGAAACAGACTAACTCCCTCTTGTGTGTATGTACAGCTCTCATTAGGAACAGACTAACTCCTCTTGTGTGTATGTACAGCTCTCATTAGGAAACAGACTAACTCCTCTTGTGTGTATGTACAGCTCTCATTAGGAACAGACTAACTCCTCTTGTGTGTATGTACAGCTCTCAATTAGGAACAGACTAACTCCTCTTGTGTGTGTATGAACATACTACTCCTTTGTATCTCTCATTAGGAACAGACTAACCCCTTGTGTATGTACAGCTCTACATTAGGAACAGACTAACTCCTCTTGAATGTGTATGGCACAGCTCTAACATTAGGAAACAGACTAACTCCTCTTGTGTGTATGGACAGCTCTCATTAGGAACAGACTAACTCCTCGTGTGTGTATGCACAGCTCTCATTAGGAACAGACTAACTCCTCTTGTGTGTATGCTAAGCTCTCATTAGGAACAGACTAACTCCTCTTGTGTGTATGCACAGCTCTCAGTAGGAACAGACTAACTCCTCTTTGTGTATGCACAGCTCTCATTAGGAACAGACTAACTCCTCTTGTGTGTATGTACAGCCTCTCAAATTAGGAACAGACTAACTCCTCTTGTGTGTATGTACAGCTCTCAATTAGGAACAGACTAACTCCTCTTGTGTGTATGTTACAGCTCTCACATTAGGAACAGACTAACTCCTCTTGTGTGTATGTACAGCTCTCATTAGGCACAGACTAACTCCTCTTGTGTGTTATGTACACTCTCAATAGGAACAGACTACTCCTCTGGTGGTATGTTAACAGCTCTAACATTAGGAACAGACTACCTTCCTCTTGTGTGTATGTACAGCTCTCACATTAGGAACAGGACTAACTCCTCTTGTGTGTATGTACAGCTCTCATTATGGACAGACTAACTCCTCTTGTGTGTATGTACAGCTCTCAATTAGGAACAGACTAAACTCTTGTGTGTTGTATTACAGCTCTCAATTAGGAACAGGACTTAATCCCTCTTGTGTATGTACAGCTCTCATTAGGAACAGACTAACTCCTCTTGTGTGTATGTACAGCTATCACTTAGGAACAGACTAACTCCTCTTGTGTGTAGGTACAGCTCTACATTAGGAACAGACTAACTCCCTCTTGTGTGTATGTACAGCTCTCATTAGGAACAGAATAACTCCCCTTGTGTGTATGTACAGCTCTCATTAGGAACAGACTAACTCCTCTTGAGGGTATGGACAGCTCTCATTAGGAACAGACTAACTCCTCTTGTGTGTATGTACAGCTCTCATTAGGAACAGACTAACTCCCTTGTGTGTATGTACAGCTCTCAACTTAGGAACAGACTAACTCCTCTTGTGTGTATGTACAGCTCTCATTAGGAACAGACTAACTCCTCTTGTGTGTATGTCAGCTCTCATTAGGAACAGACTAACTCCTCTTGTGTGTATGTACAGCTCTCATTAGGAACAGACTAACTCCTCTTGTGTGTATGTACAGCTCTCATTAGGAACAGACTAACTCCTCTTGTGTGTATGTACAGCTCTCAACATTAGGACCACTAACTCCTCTTGTGTGTATGTACAGCTCTCATTAGGAACAGACTAACTCCTCTTGTGTGTATGCAGCTCTCATTAGGAACAGACTAACTCCTCTTGTGTGTATGCACAGCTCTCATTAGGAACAGACTAACTCCTCTTGTGTGTATGTACAGCTCTCATTAGGAACAGACTAACTCCTCTGTGTGTATGTACAGCTCTCATTAGGAACAGACTAACTCCTCTTGTGTGTATGTACACTCTCATTAGGAACAGACTAA